>NC_057410.1:24491660-24679093 GCF_019320065.1 Cervus canadensis | reverse complement strand
GGGCCTTAGGAAGCATCACTATGAACAAAGCTAGTGGAAGTAATGAAATTCCAGTTGAGCTATTTCAAAATGTAAAAGATGATGCTGTGAAAGTGCTACACTCAATAGTTGCCAGCAATTTGGAAAAACCTCAGCTGTGGCCTCAGGACTGGAAAAGGTCAGTTCTTCATCCCAATCCGCATAGAAAGGCAATGGCCAAAGTATTTGCTCGCACTACTGCAGGCAATTGCACTCATCTCACACGCTGTAAAGAAAATGTTAAATTCTCCAAGCCAGGCCTTCAGCAAATACGTGAACTGTGAATTCCAGATGTTTCAACGCTGGTTTTAAGAAAGGGGAGGACCAAGATTCAACTGCCAAACATCTGTTGGATCATCAAAAAAGAGAGGTAGTTCAGAAAACATCTATTTCTCTTTATTGACTATGCCCAAGAGCCTTTGACTGTGTGGATCAACAATAAACGTGTGGAAAATTCTGAAAGAGATGGGAATACCAGACCACCTGACCTGCTCTTGAGAAACGCTGTATGCAGGTCAGGAAGCAACAGCTTTTAGAACTGGACATGGAACAATGATGGTTCAATTGGTAAAAGGATACGTCACTGGGCTGTTAATTGTCACGTGCTGCTTATTTAACTTTCAATGCAGAGTACATCATGAGGAAAGCCTGAGTTGGAACAAGCACAAGCTGGAATCAAGATTGTGGAGACGTATCAATAATCAAGATATGCAGATGACACCACCCTTATGGCAGAGTAGTGAAGAGGAACTGACAGCTTCTTGATGAAGTGAAAGAGAAGAGTGAAAAGTTGGCTTAAGCTTAACATTCAGGAAAACTACGATCATGGTCATCTGGTCCCATCACTCATGGGAAATAGATGGGTAGACAGTAGAAACAGTGTCAGACTTTATTTTTTTGGGCTCCAAAATCACTGCAGATGGTGACTGCAGCCATGAAATTAAAAGACGCTTACTCCTTGGAAGGAAAGTTATGACCAACCTAGATAGCATATTAAAAAGCAGAGACATTACTTTGCCAACAAAGGTCCATCTAGTCAAGGCTATGGTTTTTTCCAGTGGTCATGTATGGATGTGAGAGTTGGACTATAAAGAAAGCTGGTGCCGAAAACTTGATGCTTTGAACTGTGGTGTTGGAGAAGACTCTTGAGAGTCTTCTTTGAGGCAAGGAGGTCCAACCAGTCCATCCTAAAGGAGATCAGTCCTGGGTGTTCATTGGAAGGACTGATGTTGAAGCTGAAACTCCAGTACTTTGGCCATCTCATGCAAAGAGCTGACTCATTGGAAAAGACCCTGATGCTGGGAGGGATTGGGGGCAGAAGGAGAAGGGGACGACAGAAGATGAGATGGCTGGATTACATCACCGACTCGATGGGCATGAGTTTGAGTCAACTCCAGGAGTTTGTGATGGACAGGGAGGCCTGGCACGCTGCGATTCATGGGGTCGCAAAGAGTCAGACACGACTGAGCGACTGAACTGAACTGAACTGAGCTGAACATGGGCACATGGATACTTGTAGAAACGAAAATGTAACCAAATGCAGGTTTGTGTACCCAACATATAGTGAGGCCAAACAATACAGAAACATTGGAGTCTGGAGCAGAGAAAAGTTTATTGCAGGACTGTGCAAAGAGATTGGTGGCTCATGCCCCCCAAACCCTGAACCCTTCAAAGGCTCTCAGAAAAGCATTTTTAAAGGCAAGGTGAAGGAGGGGGCATGGTGGTGGTTGCAAACTTGGTGCAGGAATCATTTGTTCTTGCATCTGTCCACATAGGTCAGGTCCTGTAAATAGTTACAAAACGAATCTTATTCTCTGCTCTGCAGGTTTTTATCTCTATATGAATGTGATCTCGGAGAGATAGCAGTGAGCAGTGGCTTGAAGTGAGATCATAATTCCCTGCCAGGAATTGGACCTAGGTAGCTGGATGAAAACCAGAAATCCTAGCTGCCAGTCCACCAGGGGCTAGAGGCGAGAAGCAAAGTTGTCCCCGTTGAAAAATGAATTTCCCAAGGAGGAAAACTGTAAAAGCAAGTATAAAGTTTGTTATTAGAGACATAGCACAACAAGTGGGAGAGCACATAGAGAAACATTTTGGTTAGTTAAGACAGAAGCAAGGCAGAGATACACACTCTGGAGAGTAAGGATGTGGGCTCCCACTAATGAGGAGGAACACGGTAAAGAGGCGGTTAAGTCACTCACATAGGGCAGTTCTTCTGGGTCTTTGTTTATCTTTGGCCAATTACCTAGTTTCTTTTTCCACCCCTAACCTGCCCTAGGGCTCTCTCCAATATGTGTGCACAACTTTTTTCCAAGATGGATTCCAGCCCAGGGGCCTTTGGTCGTGGATTGCCATCACTGACTGTGGGTGATGCGCCCCTCCTTTTTGCCCCTCAGTGAGCCTTTCTGTGCGTGTGCAGGGTCTCCTTTGCCCCAGGGAGGGGAAATATGTGACCTTTTGATCTTTTACCCAAACTGGGTTTAGCCCCTCTCTTGTCCTTGCCAGAAGTGTAATCTTAAAGTATCCACAAGAAACAAGCCTGGCTGTTTTACCCTGTTTCTGTTGTTACTTCTACAATAAGAAGATACAAGAAATTGTTACTTCTTTCTGTTGTTACTTAAAATGACTAACATGGAACCCACCTATTTTCTGTCTCAGAAAATGCAAACAGGAGGCTAGTTCTAAGAGTCTGGCCTGAAGCTCATCTATCTCCTCCCTCAAATGAAAAGTGGTATACCTTTAACGGTCAGAGCCTTGAGAATGGGCTCTCTTGTATGTTTCAGGCTATAGGCATCATTCTTTTACAAAAGATGCAAAGTCAATATGACTGAGCACAGGTAAGAGAGCACAGAAGTTAAAGAAACAGGTCAAACATGGAGTTAGATTTGTTCTTTGCTATTACAGCTGAGCTCCTGGTTAAGTTTATGAGAAAGAATAATTCATAGAATCAGGCTATGTTTGAAGCAGAATCCAAATTCCACACAGGTTAATGTTCTGAATACAGAAATGGGGACGGTGGATGGGACTCGTGAATGCAATGAAAGAATAAGTTGGCAAAGCTATTGAAGGCACAGTCATAAGAGTTGCTAAAATGATTTGCCATAGGTTCAGGATAGAAAGAAATTAAGTGAAGCTCTGATGAGTGATAGGGTGATGAAAGGAATGGGCTAAAGAACTGAAATATTTAGAGATCTGTAATGTAAGTAAAAATATAAGAGGCTGGAAGATAGACGATTATAATCAGAGATTGAAGATTACAGAGGTGAGACCACTCAGATAAGATGGATGGTCATATTTTGAGGTCAGCATATAAGCACAGAGCTGAAATCAAGTTGAAGGACAGTAAAGAGTTGTATGTTATAGAATTTGAGATCAAGTTATTGTATGATTTATTAATAAATGCTAATGTTTCCTATTATGCCAGGGACTGATGTTTGAGAGGAAGACTTTGAGCTCAGTACCAAAGAGAGAGAAGGATGAAGACAATGGCAAATATTGGTGAAGAGACTGAGTAGAGAGAAATTTTTTCTTGATTAGAGTAAGGATAATGAGGATTGAAGCATTTCAAGAACTGTTTAGTAGATAAAGTTGGAAGGACTTGGTTGTAGTTGGTATGGGAAGTGAGGGAGCAAGAAGAGGAGGGTGATTAGTAGGCTTTCCAACTTGGGTGCTGAATGGATAGTATCACTAATGACTGAGATACCAAATAATTCAAGAAATTAACTTAAGGGGGAAATAATATATTTTAAGCTTGTTGATACAGGGACATCAATGGAATGTAAAGAGTGAGCTATCAAGAATCCAAATGAATAAAGACATAAACTCTAGGAAGGATTCTAGTCTGGGATGCATACGTTGGCATTAGGCTGGAAATTAAACCACAAGATTGGCTCTGAACTCCTACCGAGAGTGAGTAGAATGAGGTAAACCATGAACAATAAACAGAATCTTAGAGTATGCCAACATTAAGGAATGGGTAGAAGAGCCTTTCTAATGGCCATAGTCAAATATAGCTGAGAGCTTTGGAATGATACATGTTGCAAAAGACTATAGGATTTTGCACTTAAGCTATTTTGAAGCTAGAACTGCTTTAGGACTTGGGGTTAGGTGGTGAATATATATTAGGTTGGTCACATTTCACTCTGGTAGCAAATAACCTCAGACCCTCAAGAATTAAAACAAGTATTTATTTCTTGCTCATGAATATGGTGTCCATCTTGGATTGGTTCTGGTTTGGCTGAGCTCATTTGGGATCAGATCCGGTTCAGCTATGTGTGTCTCTCATTCTGGTACCCAGGATGAGCATCAGTAGCTACCTGGAGTGGCTATTTTTGTGGCAGAGGATAAGCATTTAGGAAGCAAATTGAAAGGCACAGTCCCTTAAATTTTCTACTAAGACTGGTACACTGTCAGTTCTACTCACATTTCACTCGTCAAAGCAACCCAAATTGCCAAGTCCCATTCAGTAGAAGTTGGGAAATCATGCCAATCCTAAAAATAGAGGGAGGGGAGTATCAGTATTTGATGAACAGTAAACCTGTCTAAATATAGTTAGTAAACATGGGTAAAGGGGGAGGTCAAATATTCTTTAAGAAGTTGAAAAATAGCCAATAATCATTAACAATTAGTATGGGCTTCCCTGGTGGCTCAGATGGTAAAGAATCTGCCTGCAATGTGGAAGAACTGGGTTCGATCCCTGGGTGGGGAAGATTCCCTGGAGGAGGGAATTTCAACCCACTCCAGTATTCTTGCCTGGAGAATCTCAACGGACAGAGGATCCTGGTGGGCTGCAGTCCATGGGGGGTGCAAAGAGTCAGACATGACCGAGTGACTAAGCACAGCACAGCAATATGGGTCAAGTACTATTTTAAGTTTTTAACCTATAGGGCTATACTTTAATCAACATAAACTCCCTATAAATAGGTAATATTATCAACCTAGTTTATAGATTAGGAAACCAAGGCAGGAAAGGTTCAGCATCATGCTCAAAGTCATTTAAGTAAAAATATCAGAGCATAGGACCATGAATGAGTGACAGTCACTCAATTGTGTCTGACTGTTTGTGACCCCATGGATTGTAGCCTTCCAGGCTCCTTTGTCCATGGAATTCTCCAGGCAAGAATACTGGAATGGGTTGCCACTGAGTTTCAGTTAAAGCAAAAGACTGCTGCCTAATCCCCAGAGACAAAGACAACATACTCACCTTTCTCGTACCCTGAATCAGGGAGTCTTGTTATCTTTTAAGTGCTTCTTGAGGTTCATCAGCAGAAAAAGTCTTGGCCTTTATTTCTGTGACTGAAATAATTTTCAGTTATCTGTATGCACACCACAAAGTTCATCATCTTTGTTTTTTGGCTATAAATGCAAGATGTTTTGCATAATATCAGTACCATCATATCTTTGCTTGATGGGCTGTGTATGTTAATTTTTTAATCTGTAGCCTCAGGAGTAGAACTATGTAACTTTGTTTTTTATATCTGATAATAATTTATCTTTCAAGCAGTCATTTAGGTGTGATATATAAGCTTAGTTGAGTCACTTGTTTATGAATGCAATGACATTTAGTAATTTCTCATTTAAAATGTAAAACTTATTATAATTCATGATTTCCACCTTTTTGTCTCTTTCCAGGGGTCAGTGTTACGCTCCTGGTCTGGCACGGACTGTGATGTTATTGAGGAGCAGCATCTGTTTCTCAGTGTTTGTCTTTGTCCTGTGTTGTCCTCCTACTCTAGAGTAAGTCATCCCTTCTTGTCCTCAGGCATTTCCCCCACCTGTCTCTCTCTGGGAAATCTATCATGATGTGAATCTTCCCCTTTCATTTTCTGGCAAGACTGGGCATTCTGATTCTTCTCATTCAACTGCATCTTATTTCCCTCATGGGACACTTTGCAGGCATTTGCTCTCTCATATTAAGCTTATAGCCTTCAATAGCCTCCTCTAATGGGGAGCTACTCTCCCCCTCCCTTCCCATGCATTCTAAGATCAAGGAAAGTCAGGAGAATGTCTCCTACTCGCTTACATTGTGGAGGGACCTATAAAAACAAAATGGAGTCTAATATATGCTTTCTGCTTCTGTAACTCAGCCCCTTCATTCTTTTTTTTAAAAATTAATTAATTTATTTTAATTAGAGGTTCATTACTTTAGAATATTGTGAGCACCTTCATTCTTTGATCACAGATATATTTTCACATGTGGGAGAAAGTGACAATTTAGGAGATTAGGATTAACATATATTGTGATTCTTTATTTTCTAAGTCATGTCTGACTCTTTTGTGACCACATGGACTGTAGCCTGCCAGCCTGTTATACGCTGCTATGTATAAAATAGATGATTAACAAGGAACTACTGTATAGCACAGGGAACTATACCCAGTATTCTGTAATGACCTATATGGGGAAAGAACCTGAAAAAAATGAATACATATATATGTATAACTGATTCACTTTGCTTACACCTGAAACTAGCACAACCTTGTAAATAAACTCTTCTCCAATAAAAAGAAAATTCTTTTCACGGTCTATCATGAAATACCTTGCAAACTCACCTAGCAGTTTGCTATGCCTTTTATATAGAATTTTCAGATTCTTCACTGTCAGGCAAGATTTTTTGGAAGGCCAGAGATAGGAAGCATTCTAAGAGTGGGAGGTCATATGACTACTCTGTTTGGGGACTTGACCTGGCCTTTTATTTTTCCATTGGTGAACCAGGAAATAAAGTGTTAACCTGTTTTAAAGGTCTTTAAGTATAAATTAAATTTACTTTTTGACCACTCTGCATGGAATGCAGGATCTTAGTTTTCCGACCATGCACCCTGCAATGGAAGTGCAAATTCTTAACCACTGGACTGCCAGGGAAGTCCAAAGTATAAATTAAAGGGTGACCAAAGATGATGACTGAATTAAGAGGCACTATTCTCTATTTTATGACCAAGATTTAAGAATTTGTTTTTTAAGTGTTAATGGAAGAGGTATCAATGTTATTATGAGTCTGTTAATTTATTAGCACTTGTCCTGATTTGTGAGGAGGAACACTTTCTCATTGATTCCAGCAACGGCTCTTTAGGTCTTTCATGTATTCAGTTCTGGGCTTCTTTCAGATCTCAGAGAAGAAGCTGTTTGTACTTTCATATCCAGTAAAATAACTACTAGAAGTTTCCTCTGGGTCTCCTAGCCAAGTACACAAGGATAAGACATCCATTGATAGAGCAGTACAGGCTCAGTTCAGTTTGGCAAAATTTAGAGGCAAGCCCTCCCAAACAGTGAGAGCAACAGTCAGGAAAAAGGGAAGAATGGGTTCAATAAATGCGCTGTCCCATCAAAATACAATACTTGGAACTGTGATGTAGATGTGCACTTGGCCTGGTTGTGATCTGTCATTCCAAATTAGTTACATAGTTCTTCATTAATTTTGTTAAGAAGTTGTAAAACTTAACATTGCCTTCTTCAAAAACACATCTCCCTACCAGCATATGACAGACAGTGCAGATATACCTCCACAAGTAGTAGAGATCATACTTGGGAATATGATTTTGGTGTAGTTTAATTTTCTTATTTATTGAAGGTGTAGTTAACAAGGTGTAGTTAACATTACTGTATTCTGCACTTAAAATTTTTTTGTAAGGTAGAACTCATGTTAGGTGTTCTTGAGACAGTATCAAAAGAAATGATTAAGTGTACTCATCTTAAAGATACAGCTTGATGGATTTTGATATATGTGTGCACCTCAACACAGATCAAGATACAGAACCTTCCATTAGTTAAGCAAGCTCCCTTATGCTGCTTCCCAGTCAGTCCATTCCCCACTGATAGCCATTATCCTGATTCCACTAATAAATGTATTAATGTTACTTTTCCAGTCAGTCTTTAACATCATGTGAAAGTGAAAGTGTTAGCTGCTCAGTCATGTCTGACTCTTTGCGACTCTGTGAACTGTAGCCTGCCAGGCTCCTCTCTCCATAGGACTCTCCAGGCAAGATTACTGGAGTGGGTAGCTATTCCTTTCTCCAGGAGATCTTCCTGACCCAGAAATTGAAGCTTAGGTCTCCTGCATTGCAGACAGATTCTTTACCATCTGAGTCAACAGGGAAGCCCCTTTAACATCATATAAATGAAATTATAAAATATGTACTCTTCCTGTCTGGCTTCTGTTACACAATATCCATGAGCTTCATCTATTTGTTGTTTCCAGTTTTTAAAAATTGCTATATAGTACTCCATTGTATAAATATACTATATGTACGAGTTTATTTACTCATTCTGCAGGTGGTAGATATTTGGGTTTATTACATATTTTGGTTACAGTGAATAAAACTGTCACAAACATTCTAATAATGTCTTTGCTGGATAATTAAACTCATTTCTTTTCATGTATATGTAGGAGTATAATTAATAGATCTTAGATATGTGGTTTTGATTTACCACAGATTTCCCCTAAATGATTGAACCAGTTCACATTCTCACTATCAATGTTTGTGAGCTCATTTGTGCCACTTCCTCATCAAGACTTGAAGACTTTGAGTATTTTAGATTTTTACTATTTAGAATGGTTTCATTTATATACAGCTTAGGAACTCGCTAAACTCGTAGTTCCCTTCCTTTTAGCTTTGTTTTGTGTTGTGCTGAAGTGGCACAGACAAGGCTGAGGATGAAACCTTATATATAAGGATGGCAAAGGAAAATGGATGGAAGGAACCTGAATCACTGATGATTCTATTTAGATATTCAACCAATTCTGGAACCATCTATCTCCATGAAAGTGAAAGTGTTAGTTGCTCAGTCCTGTCTGACTCTTTGTAACCCTGTGGACTGTGGCCTACCAGGCCCCTCTGTCCATGAAATTCTCCAGGCAAGAATACTGAGGTGGGTAGACATTCCCTTCTCCAGGGAATCTTCCAAACCCAGATCAAACCTGGGTCTCCTGCATTGCAGTCAGATTCTTTACCATCTGAGCCACCAGGGAACCCAATAGCTATTGATAATTCAGTGATAAATGTTCATAGGATTTATGTTAATGTTTGTCATATATTTGTCATTTGAAGATGAAAACACACTTTATAGAGAAGTCTTATATTAAGAATCTTTAATAGCAGCTCAGTTTTGCTGTTTTGTTCATATAGGTTTCAAAGGTTCATTGTTAAGTTTAATCCTGGGATTTTATGTTGCTTTTGTAATAGCAATGAGTAATTTTCTATGTTAACATATTTTTTGTCTGTTCACTAGATTTTGGTGTATAGAAACTATTTATTGTCACATATTTGTCATTTGAAGATGAAAACACACCTTATAAAGAAATCTTATATTAAGTATCTTTAATAGCAGTTCAGTTTTGCTGTTTTGTTCATATAGTTTTAAGGGTTCATTGTTAAGTTTAATCCTGGGATTTTATGTTGATGTTGTAATAGCAATGAATAATTTTCTATGTTAACATACTTTTTGTCTGTTCACTAGATTTTGGTGTATAGAAACTATTTTTGTATCAATATATTAAGATTTTTGCATCATTTAAGTCTCTTCGAGTACTACTAATTTTTCATTTCTAATAGAATTCTTAGATTTTCCAGGTAGAAAATTTCATCATTGCCAATATTTGTAGATTTTTTTTTTCCTCAAGCAAAATTTAAATCTTATATCTATCCTTATCTAGCTGCAGTGGGGAGAAATTACATGGTCTTATTAAATAATATGGTAATTATTCTTTTATTGCTAATTACTGTAGCTGTAATTCCTCCAATCTGATTTGATCACAAACCTTCTAGTGGGCTATTGATTAAAGTTAAATATTTTTAAATGAAATATAAAGACTCTTTTGAATCTTTCATTATTAAGCATTTCAGATTGATTTTTTGGTAAATTTTATTCTTTTTTTTTTTTTTTTTTGAGAAATCAAACCACCTATGTATGTTAACTTTTCACCCTAATTAATTTGTTGTCTTATTAGTGTGCTTGTGGAAGAATGCTTTCATATTCTTTCCCAATCAATAGAGCATAGACTTTTCAAGTGGAAGTTTAAAATATATGCCTCTAGGAGACCCAACCAGTCCATCTTAAAGGAGATCAGTCCTGGGTGTTCATTGGAAGGACTGATGCTGAAGCTGAAACTCCAGTACTTTGGCCACCTCATGCAAAGAGTTGACTCATTGGAAAAGACCCTGATGCTGGGAGGGATTGAGGGCAGGAGGAGAAGGGGACGACAGAAGATGAGATGGCTGGATGGCATCACCGACTCCATGGGCATGAGTTTGAGTAAACTCCAGGAGTTGGTGATGGACAGGGAGGCCTGGTGTGCTGTGATTCAAGGGGTTGCAGAGAGTCGGACACGACTGAGTGACTGAACTGAACTGAACTGACTTTTCAATAACAAGATGTGGTGCTCAGGCAAGCTCTAGGATCTTTTGTGTACCCTATTTGACTCTGTGTTGAGGCAGGAACGGGGCTTCCCTCCAATGACTCAGTGGTAAAGAATCTGCCAGCAGTGCAGAAGACACAGGAGACATGAGTTCTAAAAGAGATGGACACGACTGAGCAAGAGCAAAGAGCGTGAGAAGGAAGAGGCAACATAACAGAAAGCTCAATCTTTGCAGTTTTGATGAGTAAATGTAACTTACTTCACTGCCTAAAATATTGCAAATATTTTCCCAATGTCCTTTTCACAGCTGTCTTTACTTCCTTGTTCCTTAGGCTGTAGATAAGGGGATTCAGCATTGGGGTGATCACACTGTATTGTAAGGAAGAAAGCAAATCTAGGGAGGAACCAGAGGGAGGCATGAGATAGCGAAGCATACCTGAGCCAAAGAACAGGATCACTGCAATGAGGTGGGAGGAGCAGGTAGAGAAAGCTTTGCTCCTGCCTGTGGTGGAGCTGATGCTCAGAATGTTGATTATAATATGAGCATAGGAGAAGAAGATTGGGAAGAAGTTTCCAAGGCCGAGGAATATGGTGGAGAAGGACAAGATACTGATATTGATGGAGATATCAGAGCAAGACAGAGGGAAGAGGGAGGGAAGCTCACAGGTGTAGTGGTGGATAGTTTGAGCACCACAAAAATCCAGATTAATAGCCAAGAGCACAATGATGACTGCATTGAGAGAGGCCAGGCCCCAGGAGCCCCACACCAGCCCCTTACAGAGCTGGTTGCTCATCACCTGGTCATAGAGCAAGGGGTGGCAGATGGCGACATAACGGTCATAGGCCATGACTGAGAGCAGACAGGCTTCATTTCCTGGAATAAGAAACATAAAGAAGACCTGGGCTAGACAGCCCTCTACTGAGATGGTCTTCTTCTCAGATAGGAGGTCCTCCAGTAGCTTGGGCAAAGTGGCAGAAGACAAGCAGAGATCTAGGAATGATAGATTACTCAAGAAGTAGTACATGGGTGAGTGGAGGTGGGAGTCAGTCCTGATCACTAATATCATTGTCAGGTTCCCCGTTAGTGTCAGGAGGTAAATTCCCAGGAATAATACAAAGAGCAGAGCTTGGATGTGGGGGTCATCAGACAGCCCAGTGAGAATAAACTGGGTTATGGTGCTGTGGTTCCTCAAGGCCATTTGTTGAGATTATTTTCCTGTAATAAAATAAAGGAGAGGTGAGATCTCCTATGACTGTTCCTATTTCATTCATAGCATCACCCCTTCTGCTTACACATTTCCCCCTGCGCTGTTTGGGTGCTGTGTTGAGGCACTCAATATATCCCTCACTGTACCTCAGCAAGAAGTTTTATTCTATTTTGTCAATCACTGTTCTTGGATTGCAGCCTTCACATACTTAAGAGAATCTCATTCCTTTTTTATAGGGATTTAATTGGAAAAATAAATATACCTGGCTTCCTTGTACATTTTTGGTAGTTAGTTTCCACCTGGATTTTTCCTATTGTTTAGAGAGCCTTATAATCATTTGGTTTTAAGAACCATTATAGTATGGATTTGCAGCAGTTATTTTAAACTTGTCTCCTTTCCATATCATTATATTTTAGGTCATAATCATCTAGTGACTTCTAACTTTCTAAGCACTCATTAAATTTCCATTAACTTTGTGTGTGTGTGTGTGTGTGTGTGTGTACAGAGTATCTCAATCACTATCTCAGTTTTTTCCTCAAAGTGATTTTGTGATTTATTTATGGCAGCTGATATGATATCCATTTTACTGTTGAAAAATATGATATTCAGGGAGATTTTTTAATGCCATGTTGACAACAAGTGAAAAACCATTGCTTTTTCTAATCTACCAGATTAGGCTTGATCCATAGGTACTTAGGCCATTTTTCCTGTTCCAGTATTCATAGTTCTTTCTTATCCATCTTTAACCTACTTTTAAACCAAATTGGCTACTTTTGATATCAGAAAAGTGTATTTATTTCTGTGCTTCTATTATTCTCCATTCAGATGTTCTCCATTTTAATCTGTGGATCTAAATTCTTAACTGACCTTAAATCCTGTCTTTTTCTTATAGTCTCTCCTGACAGCTCCCCCTTCTAAACTCACAACCTTCTATTTAAATCACTGACTCCTTGTTTTCAGTGGCTTTATATCATAGTCTGAATTCTGATTTTTTTCTCATTAATGTTAAATATGTTTTCTCAGATTTCCCCTCAAGGCTATGAGCTCATTGATAAAATGGACCACATCTTAATAGTAATCACAAATTATTATTTCTAGCTTCATCTTCACACATTTTGTTAGCTTCATTATACCTATCACATTATTTGAAAACCTCCATATGACCTCTCATGCATACTTCAGATATGACCTGTTGAATATTCCAAGCACCGTCCCATCCTTTCACTCTATACCCCTAATACCACCTCAGTCGTGTCTGACTCTTTGCGACCCCATGGACTATACAGTCCCTGGAATTCTCTAGGCCAGAATACTGGAGTGGGTAGTGTTCCCTTCTCCACGGGATCTTCCCAACCCTGGGATCGAACCCAGATCTCCCACATTGCAGGTGGCCTCCCTGGAGCCACCACAGAAGCCCAAGAACGCTGGATTGGATAGCCTGTCCCTTCTCCAGCAGATCTTCCCACCAAGGAATCAAACCAGGTTCTCCTGCATTGCAGGCAGATTCTTTACAAGATGAGCTACCAGGGAAAGCCGTCCTAATACCACCAGTCACCTGTAATGCTGATCCCTGGCAGAAGTATTGGGAATGTTATCCATCAGAGTTGCCATACTGCCTACCCATGAAGTCTGTGTTTATCTGCAGAATAGGTCATCTTCTACAACATCCTCTGATGATCTCCCATTTTTATAGAAGCAGCAGTTACTTTAACCATCACTGCAACGAGGTACTTACATTTGTGTTGTGGGCAATTTATTTATTTTTTTTGTCCCATGAGGTCAAAAAAGAAGTATTTGTGTGGTTTTCCCTTAACTGCTTCTTGAATCCACTTGTGCTAGGTGTAAGGGTTTATCCAAGAAGACCAGAATGGTGGTAGATTATATGAATGATGATGCTCACCTGAATCCAAATAACTTTGAACCTGCATTTGTAGGGCTATGTAGTAAAGCACCATTCTGTATGAAGTTTTCTTAGGAGTCTGAGGTTTTAAAACATGATTTAGCAGGTTTCTGCTTTTGTTTGTCAGCTCACAATATAACCCTACATAGCTTTATGAACTTACAAAAATTTTATATTGCTTTTTCATATACCACCTATTTCTGATCCTGCCAATAATCTATGACCCCATGCTAACTCACCAAGAGATGCTTCAGCTATGATCCCATTAACAAACTCATCAGCCAAAGCTTAGGCCCATCTTAGACTGACATGTAGGTTGCCTTTGTGCCTGGAAAACGGGGTAGTGTTTACCCTTGTGTGCCTGGGGATGTTGGCTTAGTTCTAGTGATAGTGAGGCAGAAACAGCTGGAGAAATTATGTTTGCAAATCCTGCATGGATACATTTGTAAATACTGTTGATAGAAAACTTTTTATATAAAATCTACTCAAAGCAAAGTAAAATGATAAATAGGACTTCTTCATAAAACTTAGATATTTTCATGTATATCTCAACGATCTGGATATTTTCAAGCCATCCCCCAAATTGCTTTATTCTCCAGTTTCACTCACAAGGAGACCAGACCACAGTGTCTTGCCGCCACAGTGGCAAGCTCAGGGTCTCCTGGTAATTGAGACTATTTCCAGAATCATTTCTATTTCTTTAGCATAGTATTTCTGGAGAAATTTTTCTCTCTCATCTGATGCCCACATTTAGTATGCAGGAAGACATTAACCACTGTATCAAGTGATTTAGAAGGTATCACAGAGAAAGGAGCCCCCCATCCCCTGCTAAATACCATTTCAAACTGATGGGATAAATTTTTTTTGAATGACCAAAAGCAAAACCTTGCAACTCATTCTAGGTCAGGATATCAGGAAATAAATTTAGGAACAAAAGAAATTGTCTTCGCTTCATCCTTTTGTATTAGAGACTGATATGAGATTTACACATGGATGAGAACAGGCACAATTAAAGTGATCTCAGCAAATGGTAAAAGATATGAAAGGAGGATTACAGAATTGTCCTAGAAAGTCTAACCCACACTATTTAAAGATATTTCTGGAATGAACAAATGAGTGAAGTGTGTGTAGTAGGTCAGCCTCCAGGATGGCCTGAGGGATCCCAGGACAACTTTTAGACCCAGGAATCTGAACTGGGAGAAGAATATCAGTACTGGGAAGGAGAGAAGCAAAGGTCAACATGTCCCAGCTGAATTGTTCTCAGAGCTGTTCCCTCCTTGTGAATAGTACTCCTCTGCACTACACACACCTACTCACTGGTAACCAGATCTGAAGGTTTAAGGAACAGAAATATTTACTGCAGTTTATCAAACTGGAGTCAGAAAAAGCAGAGGAATAAGTTCCTTTAACAGCCCAGAATCTGTCTGTAATATTCTGATTTCTCTCTATAATGTTTTGTGATTATGAAGTATAAGAAGATTTAGGCCAGACTGTAAGATGTCCCTGTATTCAGTGTTATGCAGGGAGGATAGAGGTCATTCTGTTGGTTTGTGCAGGTTTGATAGACTAATGCAACATTTGGGGGAATAGGGATGTCTAAGCTGAGAAAGATTGAAGGCAGGAGGAGAAGGGGATGACAGAGGATGAGATGGTTGAATGGCATCACCGACTCAATAGACATGAGTTTGGGTTAACTCTGGGAATTGGTGATGGACAGGGAGGCCTGGCATGCTGCAGTCCATGGGGTCGCAAAGAGTTGGACATGACTGAGTGACTGAACTGAACTGAAAGCCCTTCCCAGGGTTGGAGGTGATGTCAAGGGCCAAGATATTTTCATCTCTAGTCAGGGAAGAGGGATGAAGGAACAGGATTCTTGGCTCTAGAACAAGTGGAATAGGTAATGAAATGTGAGGAGGTAGAGATGTAGGAAGGGATAGACAGCAGATTTAAAACCTACACACAGGAATCTCCCTGGTGGTCCAGTGGCTAAGACTCCATGCTCCCAATGTAGGGGGCTAAGGTTCAATCCTTAGTCAGGGAACTAGATCCCACCTGCTGCAACTGAGAGTTCACATCCTGCCACTAAGATCCAGTGCTGCCAAATAAATACATAAATAAAAATAATAAATATTAAAAAAATGGTTGAAAAACCCTACACACAGATATTCTGGGAAAAAGATAAAGGTATCCTTAGAGAATCAGGGAAGAATTACCATACTTTTTGTTTTTCTGTTTCTTAAAAAAAAAAAATTTTCTGCCTTTCCCATCATGGTTGAACATCATAGGTAAAGTCTCCTCAAAACTGACCTCCTCTCAAAGGAGTTTGATGTTTGGTATGTCAGACAGCACTCAGAGTTCTGGGCATTAGAATAGTTCTCTTGTTAGAAGCAGTATATAAATCACACAATCAGGACTGTTTCCCTGAAAACCTTAATTTAGGGTGGTGTCATTCCATAAAGTAGGCAAAGGTAAGGACAGTTTCTCTAAAGAAGCTCAAATTTTGAACAACAGACATATATTTCATTAAACCTCTCACATGAACTCAGGTGCAGCAGTGTGCCTTCTCTTCATTTCTTCTGTGATTCTGAGTACTCTTCTAAGAGCATCACTTAAAGAAAGCATTCTTTAATGGAACCAATCAGAAAGCCGTTTTACTTAGATAGCCACGGGCTATGTTGGGTACTGGGGGAAGCTTGGCCACTGCCCTGTATTCCCTGAAGTCCCAGCCTGAAGCCTAGCTCTGGACTCACTAACTACATAGTTTCCAGGTAACTGGAAAATTAAACTTAGTGAGAGGCATAGGGGATTCTCTCCAGGGAAGTATTTGAAGTGTCTGAATTAAGGCAATTATTTAAAGCCTAAAAGAGTGTTTTATTAGGGTTGTGGGGGTTGAAAAAGCAGAGTATAAGAATGGGACTTTTAAACAAATTTCAATCTGATGGAACATTTTCCTAATAGCTACACATAGCTGAAAATGAGCTTTCAAATTCTTCAGTAAACTGAGCTGTGACATATTACTGAGCTCCAGATAGTGCATGCTTAAAATTTTCTCATTTTAACCATAGACTTGTCCATTATAGTGGCTGAGAGGACTTAACTCCATGCTAGGAATATTATTGGGGCTTGAATTTACACTATCTTTTTTTTTTTTCAGAGTAATATCCTGTTTTTATTTAAAAAGTGATATTCTGTTTAACATGAATCATGTTAAAGTTTATTCTTTAACAGATTTATTCAAATACAATTGGCAAAAATTATATAGATTTAAGGTGTACATCTTGATTATTTTTAGGACCTTACTTAATCCTGTCCCTGCCAGATCTATTAAGGTATAATTGACAAATAAAATTTTTGTATGTTTAAGACATACAAAGTAAAAATAATTGGATCTTAAGTTTATAGAATTCTATATTCAAAGTATATAATGAATCATGTAAATATGATGGTAGTAATATATAGATAGTAATTCAAGCACATAATGAATTTTTTTGCATGTGAACTGTCCTGTTTCTCCAACATCATGTATTGCTGATGATAGAAGAGACTGTCTTTTCTCTATTGTTTGTTCTTTGCTCCTTTGTCATAGATTAACTGACCGTTCTGTGTTTAGGTTTATTTCTGGGCTCTCAGTTCTGTGCCAGTGATCTGCCTATCTGTTTTTCTGTCAGTACTGTGCTGTTTTGATTGTTGTAGCTTTATAACATAGTTTAAAATTGGGGCATGTGAAACCTCCAGTTCTTTTCTTTTATTCTCAAGATTGCTTTGGTTTTTGTGGTTCCATATAAATTTTAGCATTTTTTTGTTCTATTTCTGTGAAAAATCTCCCTGGGATTGATAGGGATTGCATTGAATCTGTAGATTGCTTTAGGCAATATAGACATCCATGAGCATGAACTCTCCTTCCATTTCTTTTTGTCTGCTTCAGTGACTTTCAACTATGTGTCATAGTTTTCAGGGTCAAAGTCTTTGACCTCCTTGATTAAATTTATTCCTAGACATTTTATTCTTTTTGTTGTTGATAATAAAGTGTTTAAAACATATTCTCACATAGAGTTGCAATTTTATAATTCTATTTATCACTTTACAGTTTATGTTCTTTTGTCTTCTGTTTCTGGTAGAAACAGCTCTTTTCAACTTTTTATTTTTAGGCAGGTCTTGTGTTGATGACTATCTCAGTTTTTGTTTGTTTGGGAATGCCCTTATTTCTCCTTTGTATCTAATTTTGCCTTTGCTGAATAGAATATTCTTGGCCAACAGTTTTTATCTTTCAATATCTTGAGAATGTCATTTCACTGCTTCCTGGCCTGTTAGAGTTTTTGCTGAGAAATTTGCTATAGCCTATTGGGGGTTCCCTTGTAAGTTATCATCCTTTTCCCCCTGGCTGCCTTTAAAATTCTTTCTTTGTCATTGACTTAAAAAAATATTTATTTATTTATTTATTTATTTTTGGCTATGCTGGTTTTTCTCTAGTTACACTGAGGAGGGGTTACTCTCTTGTTGTGGGGCACAGGTTCTGGGGTACATGGGCTTCTGTAGTTGTGTTTTCTGGGCTCTAGAGCACAGATTCAGTAATTGTGGCACATGGGCTTAGTTGCTCCATGGCACGTGGGATCTTCACGGACCAGGGATCAAACACATGTCTCCTGCATTGGCAGGCAGATTCTTTACTACTGAGCCTCCAGGGAAGCCCTGTCAATGACTTTTTAAATTAAGAGTATAAGGTAGAGTTGGTTTACAATATTATGTTGGTTTCAGGTATAAACATAGTGATTTGATAAGATTACACTCCATTTAAAGTGGTTATAAAATGCTGGCTATATTCCCTGTGCTATATGTTACATTGTACCTTATTTATTTTATATCTAGTAGTTTGTACCTCTTAATCTTCTCCTGTCTTGCTCTTCCTCCAGCCTGTTTCACCAGTGGTAACCACTAGTTTATTCTCTGTATCTGTGAGTCTGTTTCTATTTTATTATATGCTTTTGTTTAATTTTTTAAGATTCCACATATAAAGGAAAACATATAGTATTTGTCTTCCTCTGACTTACTTCACTAAGCATAATACCCTTAAGGTGCATTTATGTTGCTGCAAATGGAAAATTTTTATTATTTTTCATGACAGTAATATTCTATTGTATATTTGCCGTATCTTCTTTATCTATTCATTTGTGGATGGACACTGAGATTGCTTTTATATCTTGGCTCTTATAAATAAGGCCACTATAAGCATTGGGGTGGGCTTGCCTGGTGGCCAATGCAGGAGACGTGGGTTTGATCCCTGGGTCGGGAATATCCCCTGGAGAAGGAAATGGCAACCCACTCCAGTATTCTTGCCTGAGGAATCTCATGGATAGAGGAGCCTGTTGGACTACAGTCCATGGGGTCACAAAGAGTCAGACAGGACTGAGCATGCATGCATGCACAAAGTTACGATGGTGCTGGGATGAGAGGCATTACTTGGAAACAGTGGTCTGCTTTAGTCCTTTGCTGGCCTCTTGTTCCACATGTAACTCATCCCCTCTAGTCATCTCTCTCTTGGAAATCTATCATGACATACTAATAGCTCATCCTTTTTCATTTCCTGGTAATACTGACCACGCCACACATTTTTAAATTCAACTCTCATCTGAATCAAAGGACCCATTTGCAGGCCACTAGCTCTCTTATTGTAAGCTAACATCTTTGTCCCACTAGTAGACACATTGAAGTCTTTGGATGTCCTTCTGTGCCATTCTAAGACCAAGAGAAGCTCAGAAGATTGTGCCTATATGTACTCAATCCACACTACTTTTTCAGATCTCTGGTGATTGCATTATATTTTGTATGGACTTCTCAGTGGTCTTATCATGTTCCTGATCCCTCTGTAGGAAAGAAGACTGAATTCTTTATTCTTATACCTCCAAACTTAATAGAGGGTGAATCTTTAGTATCCATATAAATAGGATTGGGTGGTAATATATAGAGCCCTCCATGGTTATTATGAATTTCCTGCTTATCTTTCCAATTCTCTCCCCAGTTTGTTTCATGTCTAGTTGTATAGTCCTTCAAATATTTTTATACTTTTAAACTCAGAATCCAAAGATTTTTGAGTCTTTGTTTTCTGATTCTACTGAATGGGCAGATGGGGAAAACTTTGGGTGGTAAGTAAATAAAGCAGAGTGGTAAGAAATATCACAGTTCTGTTAGTACTTTTCATAGCATCCTGCCTGGGATCCTTTCCAGTTGTCGTGTATCTAACCTGACTCTCAGTAGTTTCATGATGGTGGCTGACATACAAGATTATCATGATTGTCTATTTGATATACAAGATTATCATTTTGAAATCTGTTTCCCACTTAAACCTCCATGCACTTTCATTTCTTTCTTTCAGTGTATATAAAACCGACATAGATATCACTGCAGCCTGGGAGACAGCATTTCAGGTAGCTCTGAGAAACTGCTCCAGGGAGGTGAGGGGAGGAGCTAGGATATATGAATTTTGCAACAAAGGGCAGGTAATTGGTAACATCAAAAGATTACTATTAAGTAAAGAAATCAGATATATCAAGTTAAGGAATTAAGCAGTTTTTTTTTTTTTCTTAAAAAATTTTTTTTTGTTAGTTGGAGGCTAATTACTTCACAACATTTCAGTGGGTTTTGTCATACATTGATATGAATCAGCCATAGATTTACACGTATTCCCCATCCCGATCCCCCCAAGCAGTTTTATATTTATGGGAGGATGTAAGAATCTAGGCTTACTGAAATCATTCTTTGATATGCGCCTCAGCTATTGTGGTTAGCATCTTGTGTTTCTACAAGCTGAATTTCCTTAGGGCTCACCCTGGGGAGTGACTGCAGTCTGATGGCTGCTAGATGGCAGGTATTCTTTCCTTCCTGAGTTCCCTCAGGGTCACCAGCTCACCAACCATGGTGGCTGGGATTGCTGATGACTGTGTCATCCTTTGTTTACTGATATGGCAGGAAATAATTCCATTTCTCATCTCCCAACCAGTTTGTCAACACAAAATGCCTTCTACATAGAAATTTCAGATTCTCCACTATCAGGGAAGATTTTGGGCAGGTCAGAAAGAGGAAGAGTTCCAACACCATGAGTTTCCTTGACCATGCTGGCTGGGGGCTAAACTTAGTCTTTTACTTTTGCAGTGGACCAGAGAATAACGTTTTAACTTCTTTTAAAGGTTTTGCAGTAAATGTTAAAAAGCAACTGAAGATGATTGTTGTGTTTGGAGGCATTATTCTCTACTTTATGCCCAAAATGTAAGAATTTGTTTTCTAAGTGTTATCAGAGAAGGTCCCTTGCTTGAAGACCATGGAGAAATTGAACCTGAGGCAGATGTCTGGTAAGATGTTATTTACCCTCTCTTACCTCCCCCAGTGGCTTCTAGACCAATGGCTGTGACCATGTCTCATTGTGGTTGGACTGAGGAAGTACAGCCCTGCTATGGGAGGAAGGGCATTGCTTACCAAAGCAGCTGTAGGACATGGAGAGTATGTACCCACAAGACTGAGAAAACATGTCTGAGAATGGATCTTTTAGTTTAGCTTCCTGTTTATTAAGGTATAAAATATACAAGTAGACAGAGGTGGCAGAATTACAGGAGGAAAAAAGACATTTTAGAAGTAAAATATACTTCACAAATTTCCATATCCTTAAAATCTTGAAAAAGATTTTTTGTGAATTAATTTTAAATTTCCTGTGGTAAGTGAAAAATTTAAATATATGTACTTAATACTTATGGGAGCTATAGGTAATGAAATTTTATGTACATCATTTTTGGTATATTGATAAATTAATATGCAGGTCATTTTGGGGGGATCTATATACTAGACTTCCAAGGTGGCTCAGTTGGTAAAGAATCTGTTGTCAATGCAGGAGATGCAAGAGACACAGGTTCTATCCCTGGGTTAGGAAGATCCCCCGGAGCAGTAGATGGCAAACTGCTCCAGTATTCTTGCCTGGAAAATTCCAGGGACAGAGGAGTCTTGTGGGCTACAGTTCATGGGGTTGCAAAAAGTCAGACACAACTGAGCACACACACTCACATATACCAGCTACAAATTTTCTATGCAGTAAACATAGTCTATATACAAATTATAAATATTTTAAAATAAATTGTGAATTTATCCAACTAATTTGTTGAAATAATTCAAACAAATTGAAACTGCTGGGACTAAGTATACCCAAAATTTATAGTTTTGAGACCAAACTATAATAGTTTTTCCCCTACTATATAGATGGAACTTTATCAGTCTTATCCCCCAGTGTTTATGTGGGGGTATATTTCCTAAAACTATACACAATGATACATTTTGATCTTTGACAAGATGATGTTACAAAGAAATTGCTTTTTTCTATTATTGTTTAGCTCAATTATCTTCATATATACTTAATCCTTACTAGTCACTTGTGTTATTTCATTTTGTTCTGTTTTTTTCATTTCCTTTGGTATATCAATGGTTTTGTTATTGGTTTCTAAGAATTCAGTTATGACTAAGGATGTTAACCATTTATCATGAAATGCAAATTAAATACCATATATTATTACCCAAAAATACGTAAGTAAAGAGTGAAGTGCTATCGCTTAAAGGTAGTACTTGATGAATTTTTACATTTATATACACTTATGTAACCACCACACAGATCAGGATGCAGAAACTTTCATTAGCTAGAATGTTCCATCATGCCTCTTCCTGGTAAACCTATTCTCCACAGGCAAGCACTGTCCTGACATCACTTATTAGTTATTATTCTCTAGTCTCAGACTTTATGTAAATAAAATCATATGTGTCTGGCTTCTGTTATCCATGTGTTTTCCAAAGCCTGTTTTTGTAAACTATTACATTGTATGAATATACAATGTTTATCTATCCACTAAATATACAATATTTTATTCATCCATTATATTTATTATTTATTTATAAATTATTTTAATTTATTAACTTATTATTTATTTACCCATTATTGAATATACAATAGTTTATTTATCCAGTCTCCAGTTGATAGACATTTTGGTTATTTGCATTTTTTAGCTGCAGTGAACAAAATTGTCATAAACAGCCCAGTAATGTCTTTGCTGTATATATACATTCATAATTCTTTGGTACCTACCTGGTAATGTAATTCTTGGGCCTTAGAGTAGCTGTATTATTTTGATTTAATAGGCTGCCACACAGTTTACTGAAGAGCTGAATAAGTGTATATTGAATCCAATTCCTCCCCCTCCACATCAAGATTTGAATACTTTCAGTATTTTCAGTTCTAGCATTTTCTAGTTCTAGCATTTTCAGTTCTAGCATTTAGAATGACTCTGTTCATACGAAGTTTTAGCATTTTTTCTGTTCTAGCATTTAGAATGACTCTGTTCATATGAAGTTCTAGCATTTTCTAGTTCTAGCATTTTCAGTTCTAGCATTTAGAATGACTCTGTTCATATGAAGTTCAGGAACAGACTAAACCAGTACTTCCCCTTCCTTTAGCTTTGTTTTTTGATGGATAAGAGCATGATATCTAGAGTAGCAACAGCAGGGGCACTTGTGAGGATAGAAATCAATAGAGAATGGTATAGCAAATGAATGGAAAGAGCATGATTTATTAATGATTAATTAGAATAATTAATAGAATCATTAATGATTCTATTGAGCTACTGAACCAACTCTGAAGGACTCTGTTTCCAGACCTCTTATTAAGTCAATGTTAAGTAGTATTATGGTTTATGTTACTATTAATCACATTTTGTTACTTGATGAAAGCATGCTTAATGAATACATTTGTAAATCAAATCTATTGATTTAAGCATACTTTATGTCATTTACTTAGTTTTGTTGCTTTGTTCATATGGGTTCTGAGTGCTTATTGTTGAATTTAATCCTGAGGTTTTTCTATTGACCTTGCCATAGCAAATGGTTTATTGCTGGTATATAGAGAAACTACTGATTATATGAATATATAAGCATTTTTTTTTTACCATAATAAACTCTCTTGGAATAGTAATAATTAGAGATTTCTTAAATTTTTGGGTAATCATCATCACCTCCAAATATTTGTAGATCCCCTCTTCCATAATTAAATATCGTATTTTAATCTTGTCTTACTGCACTGGAGGGAATTACATAACCTTGTTAAGTAATATGAGTGATAGTGTTGTTTTGTTTTAAACTGCTGTTGTTCCATCCCTCAGTTGTGTCCGACTGTTTGAGACCCTATGGACTGCAGCATGCCAGGCTTCCCTGTCCTTTACCATCTCCCCGAGTTTGCTCAAACTCATGTCCATTGAGTCGGTGATGCCATCCAACCATCTCATCCTCTGTTGCTCCCTCTCCACCTGCCCTCAATCTTTCCTAGCATCAGGGTCTTTTCCAGTGAGTCGGTTCTTTGCATCAGGTAGTCAAAGTATTGAAGCTTCAGCCTTAGTGTCAGTCCTTCTCATGAATATTCAGGGCTGATTTCCTTTACTATTGACTGGTTTGATCTCTTTGCAGTCTATGGGACTCTAAAGAGTCTTCTCCAGCACCACAGTTTGAAAGCATCAATTCTTAGGTGCTCAGCCTCCTTTATAGTCCCAGGTCATGTCTGTACATGACTAATGGAAAAACCATAGCTGTAATTCCTCCAATTTGATATTATATCATGAAGCATATGGTTGAATATTATTTAATGTTAAATATTTTTTATGAAATAAGTAATATAGAAAACATGTTTATAGGTTTATAACTGCTATATAGCAGAGACTGACACAACATTGTAAATCAACTATACTTCAATAAAGAGTCATCAGAATTTTTATTATTAATATTATCAAATATTTATTATTAAATATTAAATGTTATTAATTATTATTTAAATATTAAATATTCAACAAAATTGTTGAATTTTACTTTTATGCTTATTAAGAATCTGTTAGGATGAACATGTGATTATTCTTACTTTAACTTATTGATTTGAGGCAACAAAGCACTAAGAAGTTTACTTGGTCATGGGTTATTATTTAGATTATTATTCTTTCAGTATACTTTCAGATTCAGTGGATTATTTCATTTAGACTTGTCTAAATGTTCATAAAAGGGTGGTAATTTTTCATATTTTGAATCAGTTACTTTAGTTCTGAAAATACATTAACAATTTTCCATATTATTCTGTATTCTAAAAGCATTCAAGTTTGCCAAAACTTACCTGAAAAACTATCAGTGCTTATTGTCCTTTTGAGCTTATTCTAATGTTTTTTGTTTTGTTTTGCACAGCAAATAGCTCAATTTAATTTTTTTGGTTATATTTTCTTAAAATGAAACAAAATCCTGCTTTCAAAGTTTATTTAGACAATTCTTAGCATTGGCTTATAATTTTTATTCTTAATGTCAGTGTTGTACTATTTAGGTTCTTTTTCTTTTTTCTTAAATATATTTTACATAATTATGTCAAAATTGATCTTTTTGAATAACTAGCACCTTGATTTATTTATTGATTCTATTTTTCTCTTTTCTAATTTATTAATTTGTGCTTTTAGTTCCTTTATCCTATTTTCTTATGAAGTTTAATTAGCTTTCTAATGCTTGCATTTCAGCATTCAGAAAGTTACAGTTTTTTTCTTGTTTATTAATGAATTCATGTAAGGATATATTTTATTTCTATTGTTGGCTGCATTGGCAATGTTTTTAACTTTAGTACATAGTGTTCTCATATTCATGATAGTCTATGTAGACTGTTGACTTTTTTGTTAACATAGCATTTTGCTTTTCAAGAGCTTTACTTCAAGAATTTATAAGTAGTTAGGATTTGAAAAGGTTGACTTCTGTTTAACAAATACCTCCTTTGTTTTTAGTTCTCTCTGCAGCTCATCATAATCAGATGCTGAAACTCCTGAGAAGATTATTGTATCTTTTTATTTTTTAACCTCATTTTAATTTTGTTTGTCTTATTTATCTACTTTGTGGAAGATGGTTTTCACATTCCCTTTCAACCAACAGCATAGAGGAGGAGCCAAGATGGCGGAGGAGTAGGACGGGGAGACCACTTTCTCTCCTACAAATGCATCAAAAGAATATCTGAATGCAGAGCAAACTTCACAAAACAACTTCTGATCGCTAGCTGAGGTCATCAGGCGCCCAGAAAAGCAGCCCATTGTCTTCGAAAGGAGGTAGGACAAAATATAAAAGATAAAAAGTGAGACGAAAGAGCTAAGGACGGAGATCCCTCCCGGGAAGCGGGTCTTTAGAGGACGTTTCCAGACACCGGGAAACCCTCGCACTGTCGGGCCTGGGGGAAGTGTTTGAATCTAGGAGGGCAACCAGACTGGGAGGGAAACAATAAATAAAACCCACAGATTACGTGCCTAAAAGCAACTCTCAGCAGAAAAGTGCCCCAGACACCCGCATCTGCCACCAGCAAGTGGGGGCGGCACGGAGAGGAGCGGGCGGCATTGTTTGGGGCAGGGTCCGGGCCTGAGTGCCCTGAGGACAATCGGAGGGAGCTTTTGTGAGTTGCCAACTTGAACTGTGGGAGAGCAGGGAAGAGAGAGAAAATTAATTGGCCCGAACACGCTGCCGGCCGTTCGCAGAATAAAGGGACCGAGAAAGACCAGAGAAGAGCTCGCAGACTGCGGACCGGCCCAGACCCGCCTGAGGCGGGAGCAGGTCGCGGCGAGACACAGGGCGCAGGCACCCGACCGACGCGTGCGGGGACTGGGGCTGGGGACGCGGAGGGCAGAAGGTGCATGCACCCGACTGGCGCCGGCGGAAACCGAGATTGGGACCGCGGGAGGGAGTGGGCACGCCGCACCTGGGGAGAGTGCGCCTGTCAAGCTCCTGGCTGCCTGGACCGCTCTGACGGGGAAGGCACAAAAGCGGACGCAGCCTTTTGTTCCGCGCTTTTGTGGAGCACCCGAGGGCTGGAGCTGCGCGCGGCGCGCTCCATGTGGAGCGGCCGGGATCCTGAGCAGCGCAGACCGAGAAACCAGCGCCAGCCTCTCCCGGCAGCGCCAGCCCATCCCCGCAGCGTCAGCCCCTCCCAGCAGCGCGACAGAACTAGCTACCTGAGTAAGAGTCCACCTCCGCCCGCCTGTGTCAGGGCGGAAATGAGGCTCTGAAGAAACCGGCAAACAGAAGCCAAATAAACAAAGGGAACCGCTTCAGAAGGGACCGGTGCAACAGATTAAAATCCCTAAGTGTAAGCTGGAACGAGGAGATATCTGAAACTGAGCCGAACCGACACTGACCTCAACAGCTCCAGAGAAATTCCTAGATATATTTCTACTTTTTTTTTTTTTTTAATAAGAAAAAAAAATTTTTTTTAAATTTTTTCTTTTTTATTTATTTTTTTTCTCTTTTATTTTCCTTTAAAATTCCCTATTACTCCCCCATCACTCCTTAACTTTCATTTTCATAGATTTTTATGATTTTTTTTAATTAGGGAAAAATCTTTTTTTTTTCTTTTTTTCTCCTTTTTCTCTTCTATTTTCTATTTTTCTTTTTCTCTTATTTCTTTTAAAGTCCTCTAGTACTCCTCTACTACTCCTTAATTTTCATTTTCAATACACTATAACCTTACCAAAAAAAAAAAAGAGAGAAGCCCTATTTTTTAAACTGAACTTCATATATATTTAAAAAAATTTTTTTGTGTGTGTTTTTGTTTTTGTTTTTAATATAGTATTTTTAAGAGTCTATCTCTACTCTAGATTTTTAATTTTTGTTTTTCAATATATGATGTAAATTGTGAACATTTAAGAATCCAGTATTCAGTTCCCATTTTTATTCAGGAGTGTGTTGATTATTTTCTCCCAATCTTGACTCTCTGTTTTCTACCTCAGAACACCTCTATTTCCTCCTTTCCCCTTTTCTTCCCAATCCAATTCTGTGAATCTTGGTGGGTGTCTGGGCTACGGAGAACATTCTGGGAACAGACAACTGCGTAGATCTGTCTCTCTCCTCTTGAGTCCCCCTTTTTCTCCTCCTGCTCAACACTATCTCCCTCCTCCCTCTCCTCTTCTTCATGTAACTCTGTGAACCTCTCTGGGTGTCCCTAACGGGGGAGAATCTTTTCGCCATTAACCTAGAAGTTTTATTGTCAGTGCTGTATAGTTGGAGAAGTCCTGAGACTACAGGAAGAATAAAACTGAAATCCAGAGGCAGGAGACTTAAGCCCAAAACCTGAGAACATCAGAAAACTCCTGACTACATGGAACTTTAAGTAATAAGTGACTGTCCAAAAGCCTCCATACCTACACTGAAACCAACCACCACCCAGGAGCCAATAAGTTTTAGAGCAAGACATACCACGCAAATTCTCCAGCAACACAGGAACATAGCCCTAAACGTCAACATACAGGCTGCCCAAGGTGATACCTAACACATAGACCCATCTCAAAACTCATTACTGAGCACTCCATTGCTCTCCAGAGAGAAGAAATCAAGTTCCACGCTCCAGAACACCGACGCAAACTTTCCTAACCAGGAAACATTGACAAGCCAATCGTCTAACCCCACCCACTGGGAAAAACCTCCACAATAAAAAGGAACCACAGACCTCCAGAATACAAAAAGCCCACTCCAGACACAGCAATCTAAACAAGATGAAAAGGCAGAGAAATACCCAACAGGTAAAGGAACATGAAAAATGCCCACCAAGTCAAACAAAAGAGGAGGAGATAGGGAATCTACCTGAAAAAGAATTTAGAATAATGATAATAAAAATGATCCAAAATCTTGAAAACAAAATGGAGTTACAGATAAATAGCCTGGAGACAAAGATTGAAAAGATGCAAGAAATGTTTAATAAAGACCTAGAAGAAATAAAAAAGAGTCAATTAAAAATTAATAATGCAATGAATGAGATCAAAAACACTCTGGAGGGAAGCAAGAGTAGAATAACAGAGACAGAAGATAGGATAAGTGAGGTAGAAGATAAAATGGTGGAAATAAATGAAGCAGAGAGGAAAAAAGAAAAAAGGATCAAAAGAAATGAGGACAACCTCAGGGACCTCTGGGACACTGTGAAACGCCCCAACATTCGAATCATAGGAGTTCCAGAAGAAGAAGACAAAAAGAAAGGCCATGAGAAAATACTCGAGGAGATAATAGCTGAAAACTTCCCTAAAATGGGGAAGGAAATAGCCACCCAAGTCCAAGAAGCCCAGAGAGTCCCAAACAGGATAAACCCAAGGCGAAACACCCCAAGACACATATTAATCAAATTAACAAAGATCAAACACAAAGAACAAATATTAAAAGCAGCAAGGGAAAAACAACAAATAACACACAAAGGGATTCCCATAAGGATAACAGCTGATCTATCGATAGAAACCCTCCAGGCCAGAAGGGAATGGCAGGACGTACTGAAAGTAATGAAAGAGAATGACCTACAACCTAGATTACTGTATCCAGCAAGGATCTCATTCAGATATGAAGGAGAATTCAAAAGCTTTACAGACAAGCAAAAGCTGAGAGAATTCAGCACCACCAAACCAGCTCTTCAACAAATGCTAAAGGATCTTCTCTAGACAGGAAATGCAGAAAGGTTGTATAAACGTGAACCCAAAACAACAAAGTAAATGGCAACGGGACCACACCTATCAATAATTACCCTAAATGTAAATGGGTTGAATGCCCCAACCAAAAGACAAAGATTGGCTGAATGGATACAAAAACAAGACCCCTATGTATGCTGTCTACAAGAGACCCACCTCAAAACAAGAGACACATACAGACTAAAAGTGAAGGGCTGGAAAAAAATATTTCACGCAAATGGAGACCAAAAGAAAGCAGGAGTCACAATACTCATATCAGATAAAATAGACTTTCAAATAAAGGATGTGAAAAGAGACAAAGAAGGACACTACATAATGATCAAAGGATTAATGCAAGAAGAAGATATAACAATTATAAATATATATGCACCCAACATAGGAGCACCGCAATATGTACGGCAAACGCTAACGAGTATGAAAGAGGAAATTAATAGTAACACAATAATAGTGGGAGACTTTAATACCCCACTCACAACTATGGATAGATCAACTAAACAGAAAATTAACAAGGAAACACAAACCTTGAATGACACAATGGACCAGCTAGACCTAATTGATATCTATAGGACATTTCACCCCAAAACAATCAACCAACAGCATAGACTTTCCAAATAGGGAACCAAAATCAAGAGCCACTTCCTTGGACTAACAGGATTAGGTGTTCGGGTGAGCTCTGGAATCTTTCTTCAGAATTACTGACATCGTGTGATTAGAGGAGATGAGGGCAAAAGAGCAAATGCAATGGAATACAATCTCTTTGATTTTTCTTAGAGTTGTCTCTGTTCACTACCTGAACATTATAGGTATTTCCCCAAAGTCCTCTTCACAGCTGCCTTCACCTCCTTGTTCTTTAGGCTGTAGATGAGGGGGTTCAGCATGGGCGTGACTCCACTGTACTGTACGGAGAGGAGCAAATCCAAAGAGGAGCCAGAGGGAGGCATGAGATAACAAAGAAACCCGGAGCCAAAGAACAGGATCACTGCGATGAGGTGGGAGGAGCAGGTGGAGAAGGCCTTGCTTCTGCCTGTGGTGGACCTGATGCTCAGTATGGTGGAGATAATACGGGCATAAGAGAAGATTGGGATGAAGGTTCCAAGCCCATGCAATAGGCTGGAGCAGAGTAGGATATTGGTAACAATAGAGATATCAGAACAAGACAGGGGAAAAGGGCAGGCAGCTCACAGGTGTAATGGTGGATGGTTTGGGCATCACAGAAATCCAGGCTAATAGCCAGGAGCACAATGACAAATGCATTGAGAGAGGCCAGGCCCCATGAGATCAACACCAGCCTCACACAGAGCCGGTTGCTCATCACCTGGCCATAGTGCAGGGGGTGGCAGATGGCAGCATAGCGGTCATAGGCCATCACTGAGAGCAGACAGGCTTCAGTTCCTGAAGAGAAAAACACAAAGAAGACCTGAGCCAGACAGCCCTCGAGAGAGATGGTTTTCTTCTCAGACAGGAGGTCCTTGAGGAGCTTGGGCAGAGTGACACAAGAGAAGCAGAGGTCCACAAATGATAGATTACTCAAGAAGAAGTACATGGGCGTGTGGAGGTGGGAGTCAGCCCTGATCACCAGCAGCATCGTCAGGTTCCCCATCATGGTCAGGAGGTAAATCACCAGGAAGAGCACAAAGAGCAGAGCCTTGATGCGGGGGTCGTCTGACAGCCCCGTGAGGACAAACTCGGTGATGGTGCTGTGGTTCCTCAGGGTCATTTGTGGAGGCTGTTTCCTTGGAATAAAATAGAAAGTGGGTGATATTGCCTATGATTGTCCCCATTCCTTACAGCATCATCTTCTCTTCTTAAACATCCCTCCCTGAGTTGTCTGAACTTGTGCTTACATATCTCAAAGCTGTCCTCACTATGTCTCCGTAAGAGTTGTTATCTTTTCTTGATACATAACAAATTTAGGTCACAGTCGTCACATACTTTAGAGAGTTCTATTCCTGTTCCACAGAGACTTACTGGACAAATAATATTTCTGGTTCACTCTAACATTAATGTTATTCAATTTTCATTACATGCTTTAAATTTCAGAAATTCTTAAAATCCATTGTACAACATTTAAAAAACCATTGTACAACATATGTGAGGTAATTGTTCTAAACCTTTTCTCCTCTCTAATATTTTTGTTCAAAATAATCCAGGGCTTCTTACTTATTAAACATCACATTAAATTTTAATAGATTTTTTTAATACAAAGCATTTTCTCATGTCCTGTCTCTGTTTATGCTGAAAGCAATTATATGAAGTATTTCAGACATGGACACTTATCTTCATTTTACCCCTTGGAAATATGATATAGAGACATTAACAACCAGTAGAAGAACCAGGAAATAACTTCCACAGTATTTCCCCTAAATTCTCATCCCAATATCTAGGTCTGGTTCACAAGAATAAAGATCACTTTTCCTATCTTTTAAAAAAAATTTTTTTTAATGTGGTAAAAGTCATTATAGAAACACTATTTTAATGATATTTAGCTGTACTAAATACCATATTTCAGTGGTACTAAGTCCATTCACATTGTTGTGCAACTTTCACCGTCATCCATCTCCAGAATTGTTCACTTTCTTAAACTGAAACTGTGTTCCCATTGAAAAATTAACTCTTCATTATCCACCCTGCTTCCAGCCCCTGGCATCTACCAGCGTACTTTCTGACGCTATGAATTTGACTATTCTAGGTACTTCGTGGAATCAAATCCATTTCTCCTGCATTGACATTCAGAGTTCTTCTTCCTCTGTCCTTAATCTATATTTTAGCCTTTTTGACCCCCTATGATACTAGAAAGGTCTTTTATTTCTCTCTTTGACTACATGGTCTTCTTTCAGGTTTTCTACTTTTTTATTCCACTGATTCAGACTCTCATGCACCGTCCAGCCTTACCTCAAATCCTGCTATTTCTTCAAAGCAAATATAGTTAAAAACCTGATCCTGTTAACAAAGTTCAAGTTCATCTTTGACCCATATCTAGGTTACCTGTTTGCTTGGACAGGCAGGGTACTGTTCACGTTTGTGTGACTTCAGCTAGTGGTGGTGATGCATAAACAGTTGGAGAATTCACTTTTGAGGAACCTGCTTGGATAAAATTGTGAATATTGTTGAAAGCATATGTCTTCTTGGGATCTACTGAAGCAAAGTGAAATGATACCTTTGTTCTGTTCTTTTCAGGAACTTGGTTATTTCATGTATTTGTGAACCGGGCTATCCTGAAAATTGCTCCCACTTTTCTACTTTCAGTCACAAGATGGATCTGACCATGTAACTTGGGGAGTTCAGCATCTCAACCAAGAATAGTGTAGCGTTTCTGAATAATATTTTTCTCTCATATGCTAACTTACACATTTTGTGTGGGTGAAGGCAGCAACTATTTGAATCATATGATATTGGGGGAATCACAGAAAAGGACCTCACCCTTCCTCATTCCTCTAAATATGAGCTCTAACTAAACTAAAAGAGAAGATGGTCAGCAAAATTAAAACACATATAGAAATTTCTAGGAAGGAAAAATAGAGGGGGGATATCAAGATATTTTGGAAGATATTACCATACTCCTGGTTTTACCTGGAAAGACAGTTCCTGTGTTCAGGTTTTCCCATTCAGGTAGACACATCATAGGTAAAGTCTTTCTATAAGTGAACCTATGTCACAAGAATCTGACTCTTCACAGCAGATAGCTTTTTTTTTCTTGCTATAACTGAGAATTGGCTATTAGAATGGTTCAAGCTTTAAAAACACTGGGAATCCCACAAAATTAAGATTACCTTTTGACTCCCTTAACCGAGAGCGGTGTTATTCTGCAATACAGGCCACCATGTGGAAGGATGAGACCAGTTTCTCAAAAGAAGTTCATATTCTGAACAGGTATATAGTTCATTAGAACTTCCTCACATGATCTCAGATCCAGCAACCTGCTATATCTTTATTTATTTCCTCTGCGATTCTGAGTACTTCTTAAGAATACCACTGAAGGAAAAAATTCTCTAACAGACCCAATCAGAGGGCCACCTGTTCTTATACAGCCAAGAGCTAGGTTGGTGCCCAGGGGAAGCTGGGTCAGTGCCCTGTACTCTCTGAAGCTTAGCCTGAAGCCTGATTTCAGACTCACTAATTGCATGTTTCCCTGTTAACTAGAAAGGTAAGTTGTAAGAGACACAGGGGAGTATTTGAAATTTCTGAATTAAAGCAATTATTTGAAGTCTAAAAAAGAACACATATTAGGCTGATAGAGACTGGAGAGAAAAGAATAAGAAAGGCATCTCCCCCCACCCCAGCTTTATTGAGATATAACTGACATATAATTTTGTCTAAGTTTAAAGTGTACAAAGTGATGGTTTGATACACGTATATATTGCAATTTGTTTCACTGCATGTATTTAAAAAAATCATTCCATGTAGCTTAAACAGGTAACTTACTGTTTAGAATTTTAAAAACTAAAAAAAAGTTATATTTTATATTGAAGTATAGTTGATTAATAATGTTGTGATAGTTTCAGGTGTATAGCAAAGTGATTCAGTTATTTGTATACATGTATCTTTTTTTTAACCACATCATGTTAGGTGACACATCCTTCACCTCTCATAATAACAATTTTTTGGTTGGTTTTATGGTGAGAATATTTAAGATTTATTTTCTTAGCACCTTTCAATATATGGTAGAGTGTTATTAAGTACAGTCACTATGCTGCATATTAGATTCCCAAAAATTATTCATCTTATAGCTGGAAGTTTAGTTTTAGATTATTTCCATATCTTGACTACTGTGAATAATGCTGCAGTAAACATGAGAGTGCATATATTTTTGATATCTTACTTTCATCTTTTGGGTACATACCCAGATGTGGAATTTCTGGATCATATGGTAATTATATTTTTAGTTTTTTGAGGTACCTCCATACTGTTTTCCATAATGGGTGAACCAATTTATATTCCCACCAATAGTGTACAAGTGTTCCCTTTTCTCCAACATTTATTATTTGTCATCTTTTAAATGATAGCCATTCTGATAAACATGAGGGGATATCTCATTGTGGTTTTGATTTTCATTTCCTTGATGATTAGTGATGTTGAACACTGGTCATTTGGATGCCTTCTTTGGGAAAAATGTCTATTCAGGTCCTTGGCCCACTTTAAAATTGATTTGTTTGATTTCTGTTATTGAGTTGTGTGAGTTATTTATATATTTTGAATGTTAACATCTTATCAGATGTATGGTTTGCAGATATTTTTTCCTATTACTTTGGTTGCCTCTTTATGTTTTTTTGTTTGTTTGTTTCTTTGGCTGAGCAAACATTTTAGTTTGATGTAGTTCCACTTATTGATATTTGCTAGTTGTTTGTGCTTTGGGTGTTATGTCAGCAAAATCATTGCCAAGACCAATGTAAAGGAGCTTTTTTCATATGTTCTCTTCTATGAGTCTTATGGTTTCAGGTTTTATAAATTTTATGATCTTTATAAGGATTTTTTTCAAATGTTTAATCCATTTTGAGTTTATTTTTTGTGTATGGTATAAGATCCAGTTTCATTCCTTCGCATGTGGCTGTCCAGTTTTCCCAATTGAAGAGACTATCCTTTTCATACTATATATTATTGTTTTCTTTGTTGTAAATTGATAGACTACATATGTGTGGGTTTATTTCTGTGCTCTCTATTCAGTGCCATTAATCTCTGTGTTCTTGTTTTTATGCCAATATCATACTGTTTTGATTACTATTGCTTTGTAATATAGTTTATAATCAGGAATGTGATGCCTTTGGCTTTGTTCTTCTTTCTCAAGAGAGCTTTAGCTATGCAGGGTCTTTTATGGTTCCATACAAATTTTAGCACTTTTTTCTTCTGTTTCTGTGAAAAATGCCATTGACATTTTAATAGAGGTTAAAATTAATATAGATATAGATTGTGTTGGGTAGTGTGAACACATCAACAATATTAATTTTTTAATCCATGATTATGGACTATCTTTCCATTCATTTTTGTCTTCATTTTCTTTCATCAATGTCTTACAGCTTTCATTGTACAGTTTTTTTTCAGCATCTTGGTTAAAGTTATTATTAGGTGTTTTATTCTTTTTCATGTATTTGTAAATGGGATTGTTTTCTTAATTTGTTTTTCTGCTAGTTTATTATAAATGTGCAGAGATGCTATACATTTTTTATATATTGATTTTGTGTCCTGCAAGTTTATGGAATTCATTTATGTGTCCTAACAGTTTTTTTTGTGAAGTTTTAGGGTTTTCTATATAAAATACCATGTCATCTACAAATAGAGATAGTTTTGTTTCTTCTGTTCAATTTGGATAACCTTTATTTATTTATACATCTAGTTAGTATTTAGCAAAACTTATTTGTTGTTACCTGGTTGCTCTGGCCAGGAGTTTCAACACTATTTTGAATAAAATTAGTGAGGGTGAGTATCCTTGCCTTGTTGCTGAATTTAGAGGAAAACTTTTAGTTTTTTACCTTTAAATATGATGTCAGCTGTGGCTCACCATATATGGCCTTTTATGTTGAGGCATTTTCCCTGTATACCTACTTTGCTGAGAGTTTTTTTAAATCATGATTGGATGTTAACTTTTATCAAATTATTTTTATGCATCTATGAGATGATCGTATGATTTTTATTATTCAATTTGTTAGTGTGGTATATTACATTGATTGATTTGTGGATGTTGAATTATCCTTGCATCTCTGGAATAAATCCCACTTGATTATGGTGTGGGCTTCCCTGGTAGCTCAGCTGGTAAAGAATCCACTGTGGAAAGCTCGGCGGAATAGACTCTGAAAAAAGGACACTGACAGCCTCTGTGGGAGACTGACAAAATTACTTCTACAGCGAGTCGTTTTATACATGAGAGCGGTTACACAGGTGGAGCTTGAGCACGTACGAAGTTAACAGCAAGTTTACAAAGTTCATAAGACACATAGACTCTATTTTCTCAGGATCAAAAGACAATCTGTTCTCCTCAAGGCCAGCTTGTTATTCTCAGCACTATTCTCATGCAGTCGTAAAAGCCCTATGTGCAGGAAATGTTTCCCAGGGCAAAACATCGAGACATGCCTGGCGGCCCTGACCCTTTGCCAGTTCCTTGTGAGGACCTTCTCCTCAAGGCAGTCACGTAGTTTCCCTCAACATCTGCCTGCAATGCAGGAGACCTGGGTACCTTCCCTGGTGGGAAGATCCCCTGGAGAAGGGAAAGGCTACCCACTCCAATATTGTGGACTGGATAATTCCATGACTATATAGCCTATGGGGGTCGCAAGAGTTGGACATGACTGAGTGATTTTCACTTACTACTTTCCATAGAATATTAGAATTAGCTTGCTGAGTTTTGTAAAAATTATTGGTGAGATCTCGTGTGGAATTAAGTTAAATCTATTGTTCAACCTGGGGAGGATTGACATTTTTACTTTATTGAAAGTTCTAACTTAAATCTAAAGCTGGCTGGGGTTTAGTCTCAGTTTTCCAACTCTAAAAAAGCTTTTTAGATTCTTATTTCTTCTTGAGTCACTTTTGGTTAACTGCATTTTAATGGGAGTTTAGTTATCTAAATTTTCAAATTTATTGACATAATGTCATTTATATTATCCTCACAATATGTTTGATATTTGTAGTAGGTTATTTAAGTATACTGTTTAATTCTTAAGATTGTTTATTTGGTGCTTCTCTCTTTTTTCTTGAGTAAATTTGACAGAAGTTTATCTACTTTACGTTTTCAAAGAACCAACCTTGCTTTTTATTTTATTGAGAAGTAATTGACATAACATTATATTAGTTTCAGGTATACAGCAGTGATCTGATATTTGCCTATATTGCAAAATTATCACCATAGTAAATCTAGTTAATATCCATCACCACACATAGAGCTACAATTTTTCTTGTGATAAGAACTTTTAAGATCTACTGTCTTTGACTTTCAAGTATACAATATAGTATTATTAACAATGGTTACCATGCTGTACATTACATCCCCAGGACTTATTTATTTTATAACTGGACTTTATTTATAACTTATTTATTTAAAACAGGACTTTATTTATTTATAACTTTTGACCCTCAGGTCTTCACCTACTTCACCCACCCCTTACCTCCTTATCTCTGGTAACCACCAGTCTGTTCTCTGTCTGAGTGTGTTGTTTATTTTTTTAATTTGACATATAACATATAAATTTAAGGTATAGAACATGTTAATTTGGTGTATTTATCATCATAATAGTATTGTCATTTTAATGATTATTAGCACCTCTATTATGTTACATAAATATTATTTCTACTTTAGTGGTCAGTATAATTAATTAAGTTCTAGTCTCAGGAAGTATAATGATTATAATACAATATTGTTGTTCATATTCACTCTACTATGCTTTAGATCTCTTGGATTTATTTACCACTATTTGAAAGTTTGTACCCTTAAACAACATTTGTCCTATCCCCCCAACCCCTATCTCTTGTAACCATCAAGAGATGGTTTACATCTCTTCTTTTTACTCTTTGTTTTTAAGAGTTTGGCTTTTATAGATTTCATATAAAAGTGACATCACACAGTATTTGTTATTCTCTGGTTGACTTATCTCATTTAGCATAAGGTGCTCAAGATCCATCCTTATTTTTGAAAGTGGCAGGCAGGTTGTCCTTTTTCTTGTGGATTAATAATATTCCATTTTATACATACACACAGATACACACACACATACAACATCTTCTTTATCCATTTATCTGTTGATGGATACTTAGATTATTTTCATTTCTTGGCTATTCTTAATAATGCTGCAGTAAACGTAGGATTGTATATATCTCTTCATATTCTACTTTCATTTCCTTTAAGCTTATACCCAGAAGTGGAATTGCTGGATCAAATGGTAGTTCTATTTTTGGCCTTTTGAGGCACTTTCATATTGCTTTCCACAACATAAATACCCATTTGATAATCTCTACCATTAATGGCATCAGGCACCCTTTGCAAGATTTAGTAAGAGAGAGCAGACCTATGATACAACTGTTCGTTACCACTGCTCCTTCTTTGGGTATATAAAAAATTGAGGGCTGAAACCAATGGAAAAGGGTTTTCTGGCCATATTGAGAATTTAGTGTTCATGGTGGGACACCATTTCCTTTTCTTTTTGTGGGGAGGGAAGGGTTACTTTCTTTTTGTAGAATCCAAATGAATGGGGTCCTAAGAGCAGCACTTTCAATAAATAGAGGATGGCTGCAAGCAGAAGACGCAGATCTTATTTCTTTGCTGGACTTCTGCTTTAGCAGTAGACTTTCTGATCTTTCTCCTATGCCTCTCTGGACCAGAAAGAGAAGAACTGGAAAAGCTGACAAAGTGGAAGGTGGGGTGGTAGAAAAACAGCAGGCTGTTTACTCCCTATTTGATATGGCAAGGGTATGTGAATTTCTGGGGAGAAGTCAATTGGTTATCTTGGTAGAGACCTGGCTTTGGACACACTCCGGTGGCACTAGTGGTAAAGAACCTGCCTGTCAATGCAGGAGACATAAGAGATGCAGGTTGGGAAGATTCCCTGGAGAAGAAAATGGCAACCCACTCCAGTGTTCTTGCCAGAGAATCCCTGTAGCTGGCAGGCTACACAGTCCATAGGTGCTAAGACATGACTGAAGTGACTTAGCACCCAATTGTGACATCCAAGGAGGTTGTTAGGTTTCTCTGCAACTAGAGCAGAGAGGGTGCTGCTGGGATTGGAGAAGAGGCTGGATATAAGAGTGTGAATGGGAGTCAAGCCTCCTAGGTCAGGGAACTGTGCAGTGAGAAGAATCAGCAAGATCTTCTGAAGAATTCCCACATGCCTCCTCCAGAGTCAATGCCTGTATGACTGCTCCCTAAGGTCATTGTTTGGGTTTGGGTTGCTCATTGCCAATGAGTAAACATGTGATGATCAACAGTGAGAAAATAACAGGGCTAATTTTTAAAGTCACTGCTCCCCCCCCCCCACCCCCGTTTATTATTTTGTCTCCAAAACTGGGGGAAATGTGTCTTAAAGTGGTGGTAGAGGGGATGTCTCTGGGTCATATTAGGTCTCTTAAAATAGTGAGATCTCAGCTTACACATACATTTGGAGAAAGAGTTGTTCAGTCGCTCAGTCATGTCCAACTGTTTGCAACCCCATGTACTGAAGCATGCCAGGTTTGCCTGTCCTTCACCATCTCCCAGAGTTTGCTCAAACACATGTGCATTGGGTTGGTAATGCCATCCAACCATCTTGCCCACTGTTGTCCTCATCTTTTCTCTCCTGCCTTCAATCTTTCCCAGCATCAGGGTCTTTTCCAATGAGTTGGCTCTTCCCATCAGGTGGCCAAAGTATTGAAGCTTCAGCTTCAGCATCAGTCCTTTCAATGAGTATTCAGGGCTGATTTCCTTTAGGATTGACTTGTTTGATCTCCTTGTAGTCCAAAGGACTCTCAAGAACCTTCTCCAACACCACAGTTCAAAGGCATCAATTTTTCGATGCTCAGTCTTCTTTATGGTCCAGCTCTCACATCCATGCATGACTACTGGAAAAACCATAGCTTGACTATACAGAACTTTGTTGGCAAAGTACTGTCTAGGTTTGTCCCTAGACCTGTACTAGTACTGTCTAGGTTTCTTCCAAGGAGCAAGTGTCTTTTAATTTCATGGCTGCAGTCACCATCCACGGTGATTTTGGAGCCCAAGAAAATAATGTCTTTCACTGATTCCATTGCTTCCCCATCCGTTTGCCATGAAGTGATGGGACCAGATGCCATGAAATCCTTTTTTGAATATTGTGTTTTAAGCCATTTTTGTTCACTTTTCTCTTTCACCTTCATCAAGAGGCTCTTTAGTTCTTTTTCACTTTCTGCCATAAGGGTGGTGTCATCTGCATATCTGAGGTTATTGATATTTCTCCTAGCAATCTTGATTCCAGCTTGTGCTTCCTCCAGCCCAACGTTTCTCATGAGGTACTCTGCATATAAGTTAAATAAGCAGGGTGACAATATACAGCCTTGGTGTACTCTTTTCCCAATTTGGAACCAGTCCATTGTTCTATGTCTGGTTATAACTGTTGCTTCCTAACCTGCATACAGATTTCTCAGGAGGCAGGTCAGGTGGTCTGGTATTCCATTCTTTTGAAGAATTTCCCACAATTTGTTGTGATCCACACAGTCAAAGGCTTTGGCATAGTCAGTGAAGAAGAAGTAGATGTTTCTCTGGAATTCTCTTGATTTTTCTATGATCCAATGGATGTTGGAAAACTATCTCTGGTTCCTCTGTCTTTTCTAAATCCAGCTTGTACATCTGGAAGTTCACAGTTTGCTTGGTTTATGGACTGTTGAAGCCTAGCTTGAAGGATTTTGAGTATTACCTTGCTAGAATATGAAATGAGTGGAATTGTGTGGTAGTTTGAACATTCTTTGGCATTGCCCTTCTTAGGGATTGGAATGAAAATAAACCATTTCCAGTCCTGTGGCCGCTGCTGAGTTTTCTAAATTTACTGGCATATTGAGTATGGTACTTTCACAGGATCATCATTTAGGATTTGAAATAGCTCAGCTGGAGTTCCATCACCTTCACTAGCTTTGCTTGTAGTAATGCTTCCTAAGGCCCACTTGACTTCACATTACAGGATGTCTGGCTCTAAGTGAGTGACCTCACTATCATACTTATCCCTGTCATTAAGACCTTTTTTGTTTAGTTCTTATGTGTATTCTTGCCACCTCTTCTTAATCTCTTCTGCTTCTGTTAGGTCCTTGCTATTTCTGTCTTTTATTGTGCCCATCCTTGCAAGAAATGTTCCCTTGGTATCTCTAATTTTCTTGAAGAGATCTCTAGTCTTTCCCATTCTACCATTCGATTGTTTTCTTCTATTTCTTTGCATTGTTCACTTAAGAGGCTTTCTTATCACTCCTTGCTATTCTTTGGAACTCTGCATTCAAATGGGTATATCTTTCCCTTTCTCATTTGCCTTTCACTTCTATTCTTTTCTTGGCTATTGTAAGGTCTCCTCATTTTGCCTTTTTGCATTTCTTTTTCTTTGGGATGATTTTAGTCACTGCCTCCTGTACAGTGTTACAAACCTCTGTCTATAAACTCAGGCTCTCTGTTTACCAAATCTAATCCCTTGAATCTATTTGTCACCTCTGCTGTATAATCGTAAGGGATTTGATTTAGATCATACCTGAATGGCCTAGTGGTTTTCCCTACTTTATTCAGTTTAAGCCTGAATTTTGCAATAAGGAGTTCGTGATCCAAGTCACAGTCAGCTCCTGGACTTGTTTTTGCTCACTGTATAGAACTTCTCCATCTTTGGCTGCAAATAGTATAATCAGTTAACTTCAGTGTTAACCATCTAGTGATGTCCATATGTAGAGTTGTCCCTTGTGTTGTTGGAATAGGGTGTTTACTATGACCAGTGTATCTCTTCATAAAACTCTCTTAGCCTTTGCCCTGCTTCATTTTGTACTCCAAAGCCAGACTTGCCTATTACTCCAGGTATCTCTTGAATTCCTATTTTTGCATCCCAATCGCCTATGATGCAAAGGACATCTTTTTTTTTTTTCTGGTTAGTTCTAGAAGGTCTTGTAAGTCTTCACAAAACCATTCAACTTCAGCTTCTTCAGCATTACTGGTTGGGACATAGACTTGGATGACTGTGATGCTTGCTTATTATAACTTCAAAAAATTAGAAATACCAGATGTGTTGTTACTTAGTACATGATTCAGTATATATGTTTCACTTGTGGAAAAATAAAGTAAAATGGAACTTTAAAGTGTTTTAATCTATTAACCATATTCATGACTATAATAATTCTCATTATTGCTATACAGAAAATAGCATTGGATGATTGCAAGTTATCATGGCTTTAAAATGCAATGTATTTTGAGTAAAATCATAAGTAGCATGTAAAAATGCTCAGAAAATACAAAGTTGCTGTGTCATGTAACACATATTTTGTATTTAATAAATTCTTGGTAAGGTAATGAGAAGGAAGACTAAAACCCTTGCATTCTCCAAGTAGACGAACTAGAGAAAACCAGTGCTTTAAAGACGGTGAAATGTTGGAGAAGCTAAATTTTCTTGTGTTGTCTTGAATGAGCAACATTCCCCCTCAAATTCCAACTCTCATGTAACAGAAAAACAGAGTTCTTGGCATCACCCAAGTCACTCACTTGACAGTCACTCTGGGCAGAACATAGCAATTTTTTTTATCTGTATGGCTTCCCATTCAAAGCTCCAACCCCTCTGTAAGCCCTAAGTTGATAACTTTTCTTTCCCTGAAATTCAACACTTTCGGTGGAATCTTATGTTTTTCATTGCCTTTCTACCCATTTAATTCCAAAAAATAATTCAATACCCATACAACTTTACTGAGTAGCAGTGAAATGATAGAGAAATAAATTATGATTAAGTACAACTTTTGGCCAAGATAACTCTATTTCCATTGATATGCCTTTGAACAGGATTGAATCTGAACTGTCTTCTCCCTTCCTGACCCCACCGTCAAAGTATCTTCATGCCTCTTTCTTATGCTATTCTGTGGCATCTTTCAGCATCTAGAACAGAGGACTATTAGGAATCTTTTAGTGTTAACTCACCAGATATCCTGAAACATATAGTTTTTTCCTAATTTATCAATTCCCATTAAAATTTTTTATTTATTTCCTATTTTTTACTTAAAAATAGCTTTACTGAAGTACAGTTGCTTTACAATGTTGTGTTAGTTTCTACTGTATTTCAAAGTGAATCAGCTACACTATACACATACATATATCCTTTCTTTTTTCGATTTCCTTCCCATTTAGGTCATCATAGAGCACTGAGTAGAGTTTCCTATGCTATCCAGTGTGTTCTCATTACCTATTTTATACATAGCAGGTTCGTGACATTGTACGGGAGGCAGGGATTAAGACCATCCCCAAGGAAAAGAAATGCAAAAAGGCAAAATGATTGTCTGAGGAGGCCTTACAAATAGCTGTGAAAAGAAGAGAAGCAAAAGGCAAAGGAGAAAAGGAAAGATATACCTGTTTGAATGCAGAGTTCCAAAGAATAGCCAGGAGAGATAAGAAAGCTTTTCTCAGTGATCAATGCAAAGAAATAGATGTAAACAATAGAATGGGAAAGACTAGAGATCTCTTCAAGAAAATTAGAGATACCAAGGGAACATTTCATGCAAAGATGGGCTCAATAAAGGAGAGAAATGGTATGGACCTAACAGAAGCAGACGATATTCAAAAGAGGTGGGGGGAGGAGCCAAGATGGCGGAGGAATAGGATGGGGAGACCACTTTCTCCCCTACAAATTCATCGAAAGAACAATTGAACGCAGAGCAAACTTCACAAAATAACTTCTGGTCGCTAGCTGAGGACATCAGGAGCCCAGAAAAGCAGCCCATAGTCTTTGAAAGGAGGTAGGACAAAATATAGAAGATAAAAAGAGAGACAAAAGAGCTAGGGACGGAGACCCATCCTGGGAAGGGAGTCTTAATAGAGGAAGTTTCCAAACACCAGGAAACCCTCGCACTGGCGGGTCTGGGGGAAGTTTTCGAATCTTGGAGGGCAACCTAACTGGGAGGGAAAAATAAATAAAACCCACAGATTACGTGCCTAAAAGCAATTCCCAGCAGATAAGTACCCCAGAAGCCCGCATCCGCCACCAGCAAGTGGGGGTGGAACGGAGAGGAGCGGGCGGCATTGCTTAGGGTAAGGACCAGGCCTGAGTGCCCTGAGGGCAATCGGAGGGAGCTTTTGTGAGATTCCAACTTAAACTGTGGGATAGCAAAAGAGAGAGAGAAAATTAACCGGCCCGAACACACTGCCTGCCCTTCGCAGAACAAAGGGTCTGAGCAAGTCCAGAGAAGAGCTAGCCTGCGGCGGACCGGCCCAGCCCCATCGGAGGCAGGAGGCAGGGAGGAGGGGAAAGGGGCAAACACGGCCCCAAAGACGGCATCCCCTACCACACTGCAAACAGGCCTCCAGTTTCTAACCAAAGAAGAGGTGGCAAGAATACACAGAAGAACTATACAAAAAAGTTTCTTCAACCCAGATAATCATGATGGTGTGATCACTCACCTAGAGCCAGACATCCTGGAATGTGAAGTCAAGTGGGCCTTAGGAAGCATGACTACGAACAAAGCTAGTGGAGGTGATGGAATTCCCCCTGAGCTATTTCAAATCCTAAAAGATTATGCTGTGAAAGTGCTGCACTCAATATGGCACCAAATCTGGAAAACTTAGCAGTGGCCACAGGACTGGCTGCTGCTGCTGCTAAGTTGCTTCAGTCGTGTCCGACTCTGTGCAACCCCATCGATGGCAGCCCACCAGGTTCCACCGTCCCTGGGATTCTCCAGGCAAGAACACTGGAATGTGTTGTCATTTCCTTCTCCAGTGCATGAAAGTAAAAGGTGATAGTGAAGTCGCTCAGTCGTGTCTGACTCTTAGCGACCCCATGGATTGCAGCCTACCAGTCTCCTCCGTCCATGGAATTTCCAGGCAAGAGTACTGGAGTGGGTTGCCTTTGCCTTCTCCGCACAGGACTGGAAAAGGTCAGCTTTCATTCCAATCCCAAAGAAAGGCAATGCCAAAGAATGGTCAAACTATCACACAATTGCACTCATTTCACATGCTAGCAAAGTAATGCTCAAAATTCTCCAAGTCAGGCTTAAACAGTATGTGAACCATGAACTTCCAGATGTTCAAGCTGGATTTAGAAAAGGCAGAGGAACCAGAGATCAAATTGTCAACACCTGTTGGATCATCCAAAAAGCAAGAGCATTCCAGAAAAACATTTGCTTTATTGACTATGCCAAAGCCTTTGACTGTGTGGATCACAATAAACTGGAAAATTCTGAAAGAGATGGGAATACCAGGCCACCTGACTTGCCTCCTGAGAAATCTGTATGCAGGTCAAGAAGCAACAGTTAGAACTGGATATGGAACAACAGACTGTTTTCCAATCGGGAAAAGAGTACATCAAGGCTGTAGTTACCCTGCTTGTTTAACTTATATGCAGAGTACATCAGGAGAAAAACTAGACTGGATGAAGCACAAGCTGGAATCAAGATTCCTGGGAGAAATATCAATAACCTCAGATATGCAGATGACACCACCCTTATGGCAGAAAGTGAAAAAGAACTAAAGAGCCTCTTGATGAAATGAAAGAGGAGAGTGAAAAGCTGGCTTAAAACTCAACATTCAGAAAGTGAAGATCATGGCATCTGGTTCCATCACTTCATGGCAAATAGATGGGGAAACAATGGAAACAGTGACAGACTTTATTTTGGGGGGCTCCAAAATCACTGCAGATGGTGATTGCAGCCACGAAATTAAAAGACGCTTGCTCCTTGGAAGAAAAGCTATGATCAATCTAGACAGCATATTAAAAAGCAGAGACATTACTTTGCCAACAAAGGTCCATCCAGTCAAGGCTATGGTTTTTCCAGTAGTCATGTATGGATGTGAGAGTTGGACTATAAAGAAAGCTGAGGGCCAAAGAATTGATGCTTTTGAACTATGGTGTTGAAGAAGACTCTTGAGAGTCCCTTGGACTGCAAGGAGATCCAACCAGTCCATCCTGAAGGAAATTAGTCCTGAATATAAATTGGAAGGACTGATGCTGAAGCTGAAACTCCAATACTTTGGCCACCTGATGCGAAGAACTGACTCATTTGAAAAGACCCTGATGCTGGTAAAGATTGAGGGCAGGAGGAGAAGGGGACGACAGAGGATGAGATGGTTGGATGGCATCACCAACTCAACGGACATGAGTTTGAGTAATCTCTGGGAGTTGATGATGGACCAGGAGGCCTGGAGTGCTGCAGTCCATGGGGTTGGAAAGAGTCAGACACGACTGAGTGACTGAACTGATCAATAGTGTATATGTGTCAATCCCAGTCTCCCAGTACATCCCAACCCCAGTTTCCCCTTTGGTATGCATATGTTTGTTCTCTACGTCTCTGTCTCAATTCCACATATATTCATTAATATATGATATTATGAAAGAGGAGAGTAAAAAGAGCTGGCTTAAGGCTAAATATTGAAAAAGCCAAGATCATGGCATCCGGCCCCATTGCTTCATGGCAAATAGAAGGGGAAAAGGTGGAAGTTGTGACAGATTTCCTCTTCTTTTGTTCCAAAATCACTGTGGATGGTGACTCCAGCCATGAAATCAGAAGATGATTATTTCTTGACATAAAAGTGATGACAAACCTAGACAATGTGCTGAAAAGCAGAGACATTATTCTGCCGATAAATTCCATATCATCAAAGCTATGGTCTTCCCAGTGGTCCCATGTGGTTGTGAGACTGGACCGTAAAGAAGGCAGAACACCAAAGAATTGATGCCTTCAAACTCTGGTGCTGGAGAAGACTCCTGAAAGTCTGTTGGACAGCAAGGAGATCAAACCAGTCAATCTTAAGGGAAATCAACCCTGAATATTCACTGGAGGGACTGATGCTGAAGCTGAAGCTCCAGTATTTTGGTCCTCAGATGTGAACAGACAACTCATTGGAAAAGTCCCTGATGCTGGGAAAGATTGAGGGCAGAAGGAGAAGAGGATGAGATGGCTGGACAGCATCACTGATACAATGAACATGAACTTGGGCAAACTCCAGGAAATGGTGAAGGACAGGGAGGCCTGGTGTATTACAGTCCATGGGGTCGCAAAGAGTTGGACACGACTGGGTGACTGAACAACAATAGTTTGGTATTTGTTTTTCTCTTTTTAACTTATTTCACTCTGTATGACATTCTCTAGGTCCATCCACATCTCTACAAATGACCCTGATTTCTCTTCTCTTTACAGCTTGCTACCTCTACCATTGCAAACATTTCCCCAGGGTTCTTCTCAGAGCTGTCTTTACTTCTTGGTTTTTGAGGCTATAGATGAGGGGATTCACTAGTGGAGTAACTACACCATACTGTATGGAGAAGATCAGCTCCAGAGGTGAACCTGAGATGGGCATGAGATAACGGAGGAAAGCTGAGACATAGAAGAAGCTCACTGCAGTGAGGTGGGAGGAGCAGGTGGAGAAGGCTTTGCTCCTACCTGTGGTGGAGCTGATGCTCAGGATGGTGGAGACAATGCGTGTGTAGGAGAAGAAGATCAGGAAGAATGTACCAAAGCCATGTAGCAGTGTGGAGCCTGTCAGGACAGTGACATTGGTGGAAATATCAGAGCAGGACAAAGAGAAGAGAGAGGGCAGTTCACAGGTATAGTGGGGGATGATATGGTTCTCACAGAAGTTCAAGTTCATAGCCAGGGGAATGTTGATAACTGCATCCAGAAAACCCAGGCCCCATGAAGCCCATACCAGCTTCACACAGAGCTGGCTGCTCATCACCTGAATGTAGAGCAGAGGGTAGCAGATGGCAGCATAGCGATCATAGGCCATCACTGAGAGCAAGAAGATTTCTGTCCCTCCAATGTCAAACACGAAGAAGGCTTGAGTCAGGCAGTCCTCTTTTGAAATAATTTTCTTTTTAGACAGGAGGTTCTCCAGGAGCTTGGGAACTGTGACTGAAGAGAAGCAAAGGTCCAGGAAGGAGAGGTGACTCAGAAAGAAGTACATAGGTGTGTGGAGATGGGAATCAGCTCTGATCACCAGCAGCAGCATCAAGTTCCCCATCATTGTTAGGAGGTAAATCCCCATGAAAAGCACAAAGAGCAGTATCTGGACTTTGGGATCAGCAGACAGCCCAAGGAGGATGAACTCAGTGATGGTGCTGTGGTTCCTCAAGGCCATTTAGAAAGGATTTTTCCTAGGAAAAAATATACAGTGTACCTGAAACTTCTCTTTACTACACCCAACTATGGAGAAAGGGATCCACTTTTATGTACTTACTCCTGATTATTTAGATTTCATATATGTCCTTATCAAATGTCTATAATGTTTGCTTCCCCTTCTAGGGTTCTGTTTCAATCAATGATTTTTCCATAGGTGACATTCTGTTTTAAAGACACTGAAGAAATTTGCTAATTTGTACAGACCCTGTCCGTGACTAATTTGTTCTGTCTTCTTCAACTGGGCACTGCTTTATCAGCAATATTCTGTGCATGTTTTGTAAATCATGGCAGAGTTGCTGAGAAGCTTTTTCAGCATTTGCCTTCTTTCTCCTGTTTTCCAATCTTCCACTCCAAAACCCTTTTAGAATCCATAACTTCCTAATAATATTGTTTTATCTTTATTTAGCTTTTTCTTATTGATGCTATGCATTAACATCTATTGTCAATTTGACTCTCTGGGACAAGATTAAAAGATGACAGAGTGTGTGTATGTGTGTGTGTGTGTGTGAGTGTGTGTGTGTGTGTGTGTGTGTGTGTATCTGAATTTTGGATATGTGAAGAAAGGATAAGGAGGATATTGCTGACTACCTTCTGTGAATTAGAAATTTGACTATCATAAATTAGATAACTCGTCCAAGTCCCCAATCTGTATACCTCAATTCTATAAAACCTCAAGACACTGGGTCTTTTTTTCTTTTTGTATGGTCATGATTTATCTATTTTTATTTGCTAACTTATGATATAGAAAATCCATATTTCTTTTATCTTCACATTTATATTTTAAAATTTTTAATTAGTGGATAATTGTTTTACAATATTGTGTTGGTTTCTGCCGTTCAACATCGCAGAACAGTCATAACTATATATTTCCCCTTCCTCTCGAGCCTCCCTCTCTAACCCCATCATCACAGAGCACCGACCTGAGCTCCCCGTGTTATATAGCAGCTTCCCACTAGCTATTTTATACATGGTTGTGCATATATGTTAATGCTACTTTCTCAATTTGTCCCACCTTCTCCTTCCCTCACTGTGTCACAAATCCGTTCTCTACGTCTGGAGACATCAGGTCTTTCTACCATGCAGTGACTTTCACTTAAGGCTTGACTTTCATTTGATGATCATTTTGTAATATATACAAGTATCAAATCATTATGTTGTATACTTGAATATAATAAAAGGTTATGTATTGTATTTCAATTAAAATTGTCATTTTCTCATTTAATTTCATAAAACATTCTGGGTAGATTATTATATCCTAATTTTTCTGATGTAGAATGAGATGTATGTGAATATCTTGTCTTACCAGAGTGACTAAGTGACTACACCAGGATTTAGCCTGTGTCTTCATTATTGTTCTCATCTAGCACTTCTGCCTTCCATTTTCTTGTTTTTCTTAAATATGCTGATTCTCCTCATGTGGCAGCCATTGAGGTGCTCCAGGTGGGAGAAAGAACTCAACACTCAGCTGAAATTGATGAGCTTGCTGACAGCATCCAGATGATGCTTTGAAAATAAACTGCAGCTTTAGCCAAGGCCAGACTTCCCAGGCAGTCAATGACTGAGCATACCTTAGGTACCCTTGACCATTTTTGCCTTGTTTAAGGGTCAGTCATTGCCCCAGGGCTCCCAACCCATCCAAGGGTTGGATGATCCTTGTCAGGTCTGTGCTGTAGTCTGAAACTCTTCCTAGGTGATTCTGTTTTCCTTCCCTTTTTCCTGTTGCTGCTGCTGCTGCTGCTAAGTCGCTTCAGTCGTGTCCGACTCTGTGCGACCCCATAGACAGCAGCCCACCAGGCTCCCCCGTCCCTGGGATTCTCCAGGCAAGAACACTGGAGTGGGTTGCCATTTCCTTCTCCAATGCAGGAAAGTGACAAGTGAAAGTGATGTTGCTCTGTTGTGTCCGACTCTTAGTGACCCCATGGACTGCAGCCTACCAGGCCTCTCCGTCCATGGGATTTTCCAGGCAAGAGTAGTGGAGTGGGGTGCCATTGCCTTCTCCCCTCTTTCCTGTTAGCAGTGTCATATCTGGTCTGAAGGCTTTTCCAGCCCAATTCTATTTCCTTCTTCTTTGACTTTCACAGGCTCCTCTCCCACTCCCTCAGTCTCATGTAATACTACCACTACCAAAGTATCTGTTCTGGGAGGACCTCAACAGATATACTTCCTCTCTGTGCTAATTCATTAGCTCACCCACCATAAGCAATTCCCTTCATTTTATGCCTTTGCTGAATCACTGTCTTATTTTGGCAGTTAGTGGTTAGAATGTATATGGCACATTTCTTTCTTTTCTTTTTCCTTCCCAAACAATAATACTACAGTTCCTTGAAGAGAGCGATTATGCTCTATATTACTTTGTATCTCCGTACCATAACTCTTGGTCCAGTGAAAAGCACATATGGTTGGTCTTCGATAGCAAATATGTTGAATAAAAAATGAAGTGAACTGGATAGACTGTTTAGGTAATTTATTTGGGAAAGGTTGCAGAATCATAAGCTTGATAAGGATTCAGCACTAAGAAGATGACAAAGTGGGAAGCAAAAAATGGTACATGTGTATGTATGTGTTTGCATGTGTGTGTACAGATGGTCTCAGTTTTGTGTAACCAGTAGTGTACTTAACATATCCGATGCCTACTGACCCATTTCAGACCATACTGGAAGGCTGTTAAAGCCTATAATATTCATTTGGTCATTCATTTTTTTCTGAACATTAATTTATTCAGTTTGTTTATTCATTCTTTCTTAAATCCTTATGACTATGAGTCATAGCAGAACTTAGATCCAAAATCTATCTATCTGACCAGGAGCTGAATTTGCAGTTCAGAATGACCCAAATTAACTGATTCAGTGAACAATGAGAGCAACTTGCTGAAAAAAAAATCTATTTTAAGGAGTCTCTTTCATCTGTGATTTTAAGTCCTGTCAAAGTGAGTACTTCCTCTACTGTCTTCACTAGCAAAACAATCACAACAAATGACAATAATTTCTATTATTATCTTCTAGAGTTTGAAAATGTCTCCAAGTGTTTGGAATTTTCTGCATGAATTAAGTGGATAATTGCTTGTATCCTTCTAGACTGACTTTTTAAAGTATACCTGACCACAGTGTTCATTTTTGTTTCTAAATCTATACCAAAGAACATGCCAGATTCTGCAGAAGATATCAGGGAATTGTTATCTGAGGGTCCAAATCTAAAAAACTCTGGTTCTAGAAGGTGGGCCTATGTGATGCAGCAGTAGGGCAGGAGGCCAGCTGGGTAATATGATTCTATTTGTTTATGAAACAGCCCTGACACAGACCTTTTTATGGATGAGACACAGCAAACTTACAAAACGTTCTTAAGGTCATAGAGTTGTAAGACATAGACTTGCAATTTGGGCTCAGGAATTTGACATGTGTCCAGCTTTGTCATATTCTTTGTAAGGAAGTAGGTGTCTAGGTCATTCCTTGAAGAAGGAAGTCTGTAACATATAACATGGGGTACCTAAAGTCTTGTTGCCCTTACGTGTATTTAAGTTTTTAAAAAGTTGGTTAATTGCATAAATACTGGGATTGATGGAATATTGAAAATGATGTGGAGAGAGGCTCAATATTTCCTCTGTTGACTGAATGTGGGAGTATTCTTCATGACCAAATGCAGATGGGGTGGAGTAGGAATTGAATACTCAGTAAAAAGTGGCAGAAAGACCATTGGTGTCTAGACAGGAACCTGGACGGGGAATGGTGAAAGTTGGAGGAAACTTGGAACTTTTTGAATTCAGATATTTTTCCTCAAACCTGTTTAGACTTCTACCTGTCTTGATCTGTGTGCTTCACATCATCAGTATTTGTTGGGGTCAAGGGGAATTATTAATAGGAACAAACTGAACTTTCTGTAGTGTGTGTGGTGTGTATCCTAGAAGAGGGTGTCCCCCGAGTTACCATTATCTGCTGTCTAGTATGTTCTCTGGTGTACTCTGATCTGCTCTGCTGTACTCCCAACCATCAGCTATCTACTCTGGGTGGGCATACTTTCCCCATCCACCTTGACCATTACACTTCCACCTGCTGGTCCCAGGTTTCATTGCACTGCTGGAGCCCAGGCCAGTGTGGAGCTTGAACCCAAGATGTAAGATGTACCTGATCCCAAAGTCAGCACAACTAACTGAGGTTGGAGATTCTTCCCAAGTGGCTGCTCAGAGTAACCGAGCACAAAGGCCTCAGTGTATGGAAAATGTGGGCCTAGGTCAGGGAGCTCAGTCTCCAGCAGATAGAAAGTTGATGAGAAGACAGGAAAAGAAAGGTGGATTAGCTGAGGGAAAGACAGGGACTAGGAAAGAGAGAAGAAAAACTTTAGAGCAACCACAGTGGACCTTACCGAGTTCCGGGCTTTTTCTGACTCAGATTTCTTGTCGCTCTGGTCTTTTCATGGTGGGCTGTCATCTGGACTGTGATGGCCTCTATGCCTATGGGAATCGGTATTTCTGTAGCCTACTTATAGAAAAAGCAAGACATCCTTTCTTCTTTCTGGTTAGAAGTCATATTGAGAGCAGAAAACCGATACCCCAGAGTATCTTCTTAAAGGCAGATGCTTCAAGACATGTATCCTCTGAGCTCTGAATTTGTCCTGGCTTTCTCTCCTACAAATTACAGGGAGAAGACTATCAAATCCTCAATAGAAGATGTGTAAAGAGCGTCTCTCTAGGGGACTCAGGTTCAGCCAAGTAGACTTCTCTTTATTTAGTTTCCTCTCTGATTCTAAATGCAACCATATGAGAATTTGTGATATGAGTGACTCTCATATATAATCCTTCAGAAGGGTACATACAGATTAGCCAGTCAGTAGTTGGCTGGCTGAGCCTGGAATCCCAGATGGAAGAACCAATGTCTTAAAAAAAAAAAAATCTAAGTATAATTGACTTAGTTTCAGGTGTAGAACTTAGGCCAATGCCTGTTATTCCCCAAAGTCATAGCCTGCCCAATTTGAAACTCATTAACTAGACAAGTTGAAATTTGTAAGAGCCTCAGGTGATTCTATTAGGTATGGTCTTTTGGAGCTTCTGTGTTGAAGTTATGGCCTAGGATGAGAACTCTGTCCCCAAATATAGCACCTGCCATATTGAATATTCATGCTAAAAGAATTTGAGAAATGGCTTGTGCAGGAGGGACTTTCTGATTTTCTCTGAAGCAGATCATAAGGCCCTCATATGAGAGGTGCCCTACCCAACCTGGAGGAACAGGTCATCTTTATCTCCAAAGATGAAAAGACACAGAGGAACCTGAATGAACTGGCCTTACTAAACACATTCTTCCACTTCCAGTTTACTACACTTAGCTCACCTTTGTCCTGTGACATCTTTCCATGACTTTTCAGTCTTTCCATATATACAATCAGGTTTTTACCCTTAATCAAATCTCCCCATTACTGGAGGTGTTAGCTAACACTATGGCAGTAATCATAGAGCAATACATGTGTATCAAATCAATACATTGTACACTTTATATTTGCATAGTGTTATATGTCAATTATATTTTAATATAGCTGAAAAAAAAAACACTTGGGTTTACCTGTTTCTCCATGTCTTCATTTCCTCATGAGGCTCCCATGTCACGTAAAAACCAATAAATCTGTATGCTTTTCTCCTGTTAATCTGCCTCTTGTTATAGCAGTCCTAGTCATGAACTTAAAAGGGTAGAGAAAAAAAGTAGTTTTTCTCCTAATAAGTGTAAATATACTGATTGACTTCAGAATGCATGGACTCATACAGTATTTAGGGAATTATTTAGTAATCTTTCTTCTTTTAACCTTCAGAAATTCTAAAGACCAGAATTCAAAAGAGACAGAGACAATAAAGAACCTAGTCACAACACAATCCCCTTGTTTTAATTGCTACATTCTCACCTACTTATAAATTTGTCTTTCAAAGTACACAAATTAAGATATAAAATCAACATATTATAAATATTGTCTTACAGTATACTAGACAAAATTCTTTTAAAAGGCTAAGCTTTAAAACAAATATAATTGTCATTTAAATATATTATTTGGCACAGTTATTATTTTGAACAGTTATAACATTGAAAACAGATTTAGAGCTCACTAAAATATATTTTCTATATACACATATACACAGATTTTACTGAATACAGATTTGATGTCCTAGAGGAATGTGGACCTTAGAGAAAATGATCTTGGATATGAAGATTATTTTCAAAAAAAGGTAAAGAAACACTCTTCTTTGCATTTTATGCTTGAGGTAGTGATCTGCTTTACCTGAGCATGTATTCTCAAAGTTCTGATAACATATTGACTTTCATTGTGCTTTTGTGAACTGTAAAATAAGAAATAGTCATGAACACCTAATGGTCCTATGTGACCTTCTGCTGAGGCTCTTATAAAATGCTATTATTTTGGACAGTAATTCAGGCAAGACTGACTATTTCTAGTACTCAAGCACATTTACGTGTTGGTCAGTTGACCATTTCCTGTGGCAACTCATTTGCCTGTATTGGAGAAATATAATTAAAAACAAAATCTCCCAATCCAGAAAACTTCCTCACAAAGGTAGAAGAGAAAGAAAATACTTTTACTGTTGAATAATTACTAATCCAGAATGTAACGTGCATCAAAGAAAATCTGCTAGGAGATCATACAGAAAGTCTCATTTATTTATATAGCTGAGCAGATACTATTTGTTACATACTTGTTCTTGAGATAAATGATAACTACTCACCAAGTAAGAGAATTTAAAGACCATTTGCTACTCATAGTTCATCTCAGATACACCTGGTAATTGAATTACTCTGTTTGCTAATTGGCTTTATCTAAAGGAAAAATAAACTTCTCACATCTGTAAGACAATTTTGGAGGGAGGCACATATTGCATTCACTTGCTTCCTTGATGACTGTAGTTCAGAGAGATGGCTTTCAGGTCCTTGAGAAACACATTCCTCCATCATAAAGCTGGTAAGAAGCTTATTTAACTTTTAAAAAGATTTGTGTGCATTTTACAGTCAGAGAAAGAACTTAAAATTTTCCATAGTAAATGCTCTAAGAAGAGGGTGGGAGGAGAAGTCTCCTATATTTTCACAGGGAAAAATAAGCCTCTTATTTTTAAGTTGTATTTGCCCTTACACCTGTCACTGTTCTCCAAAATCAAGCCCCATTTCAGAAACTTTGCAGAATGTGAAGGGCCTTTTTCCACCCAGACTACCTTTGGTCTTACCTCCATGGCTGCTTAAAAGGCTGCAGATTTTCATCCCTATCTTGATTATGTAACCCATAGCCAGGAACATGCAAATAAAGAGGAGAGTCAGTCACCTTTTTCAGCCACCTAAATCATAGAATCAGGTATGATTTTCTACCACTGTATATCTAGGTGAAACTTGCATCTTTGAGGAAGAAGGTATAATAAATTATAGAGGCACCTTTTTAATTTGTGGAACAGATGCATACCTAAAGTCATCACACAGTTGGTGTGGCTTTTGTGGTATGGGAGACTGTAACCCATGATTTACTAACTTTCACAGAAGGATAGGTTCCACTATCCCTGGTATGAATGAAGCACCATGATTTGGACAAAATTTCCATGAAATGAAACTGCTGTCCTATTAGCTGAAAGACTTAGTTAACTCTTTAGAACAAATCAAACTGCCTTAATTCTTTATAATCTGTTACTGTTGATTGGTCATTAGAAGTATAGTCCTATTGATTCACATAGCTCTAGATTTTACATTGGCTAACCAAGGAGAAGTAGGGATATAAACAACGAGGGTACTCAATCTATTTTCCCGACAAAACATTTGTCCTCCATGATAAAGCACATCCAAAAAGAATTTGACCAGTGGCAGTATACTGAAAACATAGAGCACATTAGAGATCTCTTCAAGAAAATTAGAGATACTAAGGGAATATTTCATGCAAAGATGGGCACAATAAAGGACAGAAATAGTATGCACCTAACAGAAGCAGAAGATATTAAGAAGAGGTGGCAAGAATACTCAGAAGAACTGTGCAAAAAAGATCTTCACGACCAAGATAATCACGATGGTATGATCACTCAACCTAGAGCCAGACATCCTGGAATGCGAAATCAAGTGGGCCTTAGGAAGCATGACTATGAACAAAGCTAGTGGAGGTGATGGAATTCCAGTTGAGCTATTTCAAATCCTGAAAGATGATGCTGTGAAAGTGCTGCACTCAATATGCCAGCAAATTTGGAAAACTCAGCAGTGGCCACAGGACTGGAAAAGGTCAGTTTTCATTCCAATCCCAAAGAAAGGCAATACCAAAGAATGCTCGAACTACTGCACAATTGCACTCATCTCACATGCTAGTAAAGTAATGCTCAAAATTCTCCAAGCCAGGCTTCAACAATATGTAAAACGTGAACTTCCAGATGTTAAAGTTGGATTTAGAAAAGGCCGAGGAACCAGAGATCAAATTGCCAACACCTGTTGGATCATCAAAAAAGCAAGAGAGTTCCAGAAAAACATCTACTTCTGCTTTATTGACTATGCCAAAGCCTTTGACTGTGTGGATCACAACAAACTGTGGAAGATTCTTAAAAAGATGGGAATCCCAGACTCCCTGACCTGCCTCTTGAGAAATCTGTATGCAGGTCAGGAAGCAACAGTTAGAACTGGACATGGAAAAACAGACTGGTTCCAAATCAGGAAAGGAGTACATCAAGGCTGTATATTGTCACCCTGCCTATTTAACTTATATGCAGAGTACATCATGAGAATAGCTGGACTGGATGAAGCACAAGCTGGAATCAAGATTGCTGGGAGAAATATCAATAACCTTCCATATCAATAATATGCAGATGACACCACCCTTATGACAGAAAGCGAAGAAGAACTGAAGAACCTCTTGATGAAAGTGAAAGAGGAGAGAGAAAAGGCTGGCTTAAAACTCAACATTCAGAAAACTAAAATCATGGCATGTGGTTCCATCATTTCATGGCAAATAGATGGGCAAACAGTGGAAACAGTGACAGACTTTATTTTTGGGGGCTCCAAAATCACTGTAGATGGTGACTACAGCCATAAAATTAAAAGATGCTTGCTGCTTAGAAGAAAAGTTATGACCAACCTAGACAGCATATTAAAAAGCAAAGACATTACTTTGCCAGCAAAGGTCCATCTAGTCAAGGCTATGGCTTTTCCAGTAGTCATGTATGGATGTGAGAGTTGGGCTATAAAGAAAGCTGAGTGCCAGAGAATTAATGCTTTTGAACTGTGGTGTTGGAGAAGACTCTTAAGAATCCCTTGGTGCAAGAAGATCCAACCAGTCCATTCTAGAGGAAGTCAGTCCTGAATATAAATTGGAAGGACTGATGCTGAAGCTGAAACTCCAATACTTTGGCCACCTGATGCGAAGAACTGACTCATTTGAAAAGACCCTGATGCTGGGAAAGATTGAAGGCGGGAGGAGAAGGGGATGACAGAGGATGAGATGGTTGGATGGCATCACCAACTTAATGGACATAAATTTGAGTGAACTCCGGGAGTTGGTGATGGACAGGGTGGCCTGGCGTGCTGAAGTCATGGGGTTGCAAAGATTTGGACACAACTGAGCTACTGAAGTGAACTGAAGTAATACTAGAGATTCATTTCATATTTAGCAATACTGTTGTTTTTTTTCATTTATTTTTATTAGTTGGAGGCTAATTACTTTACAATATTGTAGTGGTTTTTGCCATACATTGACATGAATCAGCCATGGATTTACATGTGTTCCCCATGCTGATCCCCCCTCCCACCTCCCTCTCCATCCCATCCCTCTGGGTCTTCCCAGTGCACCAGGCCTGAGCACTTGTCTCATGCATCCAACCTGGGCTGGTGATCTGTTTCACCTAGATAATATACATTTCGATGCTGTTCTCTCGAAACATCCCACCCTCACCTTCTCCCACAGAGTTCAAAAGTCTGTTCTGTATTTCTGTGTCTCTTTTTCTGTTTTGCATATAGGGTTATCATTACCATCTTTCTAAATTCCATATATATGTGTTAGTATGCTGTAATGTTCTTTATCTTTCTGGCTTACTTCACTCTGTATAATGGGCTCCAGTTTCATCCATCTCATTAGAACTGATTCAAATGAATTCTTTTTAATGGCTGAGTAATATTCCATGGTGTATATGTACCACAGCTTCCTTATCCATTCGTCTGCTGATGGGCATCTAGGTTGCTTCCATGTCCTGGCTATTATAAACAGTGCTGCGATGAACATTGGGGTGACATGTCTCTTTCAGATCTGGTTTCCTTGGTGTGTATGCCCAGAAGTGGGATTGCTGGGTCATATGGCAGTTCTATTTCCAGTTTTTTAAAGAAATCTCCACACTGTTCTCCATAGTGGCTGTACTAGTTTGCATTCCCACCAACAGTGTAAGAGGGTTCCCTTTTCTCCACACCCTCTCCAGCATTTATTGCTTGTAGACTTTTGGATAGCAGCCATCCTGACTGGCGTGTAATGGTACCTCATTGTGGTTTTGATTTGCATTTCTCTGATAATGAGTGATGTTGAGCATCTTTTCATGTGTTTGTTAGCCATCTGTATGTCTTCTTTGGAGAAATGTCTGTTTAGTTCTTTGGCCCATTTTTTGATTGGGTCATTTATTTTTCTGGAATTGAGCTGCAGGAGTTGCTTGTATATTTTTGAGATTAATACTTTGTCTGTTGCTTCATTTGCTATTATTTTCTCCCAATCTGAGGGCTGTCTTTTCACCTTGCTTATAGTTTCCTTTGTTGTGCAAAAGCTTTTAAGTTTCATTAGGTCCCATTTGTTTAGTTTTGCTTTTATTTCCAATATTCTGGGAGGTGCAATACTGTTTTTTAAATGTTGTATAATTTGTAACCTACAAAGGTGAATTACAAACTCTCTAACACAGATTTTAAATGCTAGTGCATAATGAAAAAGGAAATCATGTGTGCAAAATATAGGAGATATATGCAGATTCAAATATAAGATGTGCTACCTTCAAGTGACAGTATTGTAATATTGTGTGACTCATATTCATTTTGTAAGTAATCCCATTTTTGCCTTTAACTAAAGTGATTTCAAAACTTGCCTTTAAAAGCTCCAGGCCCTCTAGATGCTTGTCAGAGAAATCTCAGTAAAATGAAAAGCAGATAATGGTTCTTACCTTTTAGTTACAGAAAAGCAAATACTATTCTATGTGAAATGTGTCATTGTAAGGCTGTGGAACTTGAGACACTGCTGCTGTGATGCATGAATGTAATGTTTAATTTCCAAAAGGCAATAATTTCAATAGGCTGTCTTACTTCATGGTATGTTGCCTTGGAAATAAAATTTAGAGTGACATTGTGCCTCTGAAAGTTAAGAGGCTTTGATATTCATTTCTTAAGGCAGAATAGGATAATTGGAATCCCTTTCTTCTGCCACTTGCTGTAGTCGAGAACAAAATTCATGACTATGCTGCATTTACTACTCAGAGGGTTTTAGTCTTGCCTTATTTAAATTGAACAGTATCAAGAACTCTAACCGTGTTAATAACCTTGGACCCAATTATTTGGACTCAGAAGTAAGAGAGAGAAACACACATGAGAGAAAACTTCATGCTCAAAATTAGTTAATGTACTATTGTTTACCACAGCACAGCTCTGCCCTCGATACAATTTGCAGCAACATGAGAAATAAAGAAGTTGGTATTGTGGTAAAAGGCTGAAAATATGTCTAATATAGTGGAATCTTCACATTAGATTTGGGGGGTATACTTAATGATGCGCGTGTGCGTGCTTAGTCATGTCTGACTGTTTTGCAACTCTATGGACTGTAGCCTGTCATTTTCCTCTGTCCATGGGATTTTCCAGGCAAGAATACTGGAGTGGGTTGCCATTTCCTACTCCAGGAGATCTTTCTGACCCAGGGATCAAATCCGTGTCTCCTGCATTGGCAGGCGGATTCTTTACCACTGCACCAACCTGGAAAGCCCATACTTAATGACACTGAATAATAATTGAAAATTAAGTTTTTGAAAATTGAAAGTAATGGGAAATGTTTGTGATATCATTCTTGGTATAATGATAGTGTTAATAATAAATATATTAAAGAATGCATACAAAAACATTTTTTCTGTAGAACACATTTGGAAGGGTAGAAATAAAATTATTTCTATGTTACAGTTTTAGGTAGTTGATCTATTTTAATATTTTATTATTAAAATATTTACTCAGAAAATGTCAATTAGTGTTAATAAAATATAAATGCAAAGAGCTGACTCATTTGAAAAGACCTTGATGCTGGGAAAGATTGAGGGCAGGAGGGGGACGACAGAGGATGGGATGGTTGGATGACATACTGACTCAATGGACATGGGTTTGGGTGGACTCTGGGTGCTGGTGATGGACAGGGAGGCCTGGCGTGCTGCGGTTCATGGGGTCGCAAAGAGTCAGACACGACTGAGCAACTGAACTGAATTCAATAATCACTTATAATTTGAATCAAAAATAAAGTGTATCAAATTTTAAATGTTTTAAAATATCCATGACATATTTTTATTCTTACTCTCAATTAGTGGGAAAAATTTAGTGAAAACATAGCAACAAAAATTGAGTAGGCATTTTGTTTCATATAAAGTAAAATGTTAAAAATAGCAAAGCATAAGGAACTTCAAAAAGATTTAGTGAATCACAAATGAATATTGCATGTTTGATGAAACTTGTTAAAATATGCCAATACAAGTAAGATAAATTGGCCAAAGTTCCCCTAAAGAACCAAAACAGGGACATAGATTGAAAGTGAAACAAAATGTTAAACTGGGCTGAAACATATTTACCTTGTGTGAAAATCTAAAGTTTGGTAATTGTAGAAGAAGTGTTTCGCAAGAAGAATTGATAACTGGAAAAATGGCTTTTAGGCAAGTATCTTTTAGGTGAAAAGACAAAGGACTTATGCAGAATTTGTTACTGAGTCTGAGCTCGCACTCCTTGCCACATGATAGGCCAATAAATTGAGAGATGAATTGCTGACACAAGGAATAACAACTTCATTTGGAAAGCCAGCAGACCAAGAAGATGGTGGGCTTGTGTCTCAAAGAACCATCTTCCCTGAGTTATTAAAAGAATTTAGGCTTCATTTATACCACAAGGGGAGGGAGTCAAGTCAAATATTTCCTTGTTCCAGTCAGCTTCCTGAGCGGATGTGTTAATTTATTCTTCCCTGCAGTCATTCACAGGTGGGTCTGGTCAGGATATTTCCTGTGAGCTAAACAAAGGTATTTTAGCTTAATGCTCATCATCACCTGGGAGGCAGGGTTCCTAGAGATAGACTATTATGTATAATTAAGCTTATAGGCAACATCCCTTTAATGATTAACTTGTAACGGAATACAAAGTTTCTTCTGTATTGCAAAGGTAGATTGAGGGTCCTGGGTGGGCACAGAGACACAAAGTGGGAGACATGGAGAAAGAATGAAAGGATTCCTGATGCTCTTAAGCCCTCTCACCCTAGTTTGAAAGAAGTTACCACAGGCTTTGTGTAGGAGCATATTTCTGTCTTGTGCTTCATTGTAAAGTCCAGAACAAAAGTTTTTCTTCATTATTAGTCCCAAACATTGATGCAATGAATTTCTTAGATCCATACTTATTCTAGGACAGACAGAAGTTCTGCTTTTGACAGTTGTTTAATCATCTCCCTCTCTAGACTGATTCCTTCTCTGATTTTTGTTTTCATTTATTTTTATTAGTTGGAGGCTAATTACTTTACAATATTGTAGTGGTTTTTGCCATACATTGACATGAATCAGCCATGGATTTACATGTGTTCCCCATCCCAATCCCCCCTCCCGCCTCCCTCTCCATCCCATCCCTCTGGGTCTTCCCAGTGCACCAGCCCTGAGCACTTGTCTCATGCATCCAACCTGGGCTGGTGGTCTGTTTCACCCTTGATAGTATACTTGTTTCAATGCTATTCTCTCAGAACATCCCACCCTCGCCTTCTCCCACAGAGTCTAAAAGTCTGTTCTGTGTTTTTTAACACTATTTGCTCTTATTGAATCCTTTCCCTTTCCACATCTCTCATCACTCCTTCTCTCCACATCACTACAACTTTAATCCCTTTTGTGCTGTATTTTTGTAGTAGAAGTATCACATTTGTAAGTGTACTTGGTGTGAAAGGAAGAATTCTAAAGATAGCCCCTCAAAGTTCTCACTCTCTGGTTATCAAACACTAATTTAGAAACTGCTGCAAAGGGATTTTGTAGATGTAATTAAAGTCCCAGATTAGTTGATCTTAAAATATGAGAAAACTAAAATACAAGATTATACAGGTGGTTCTAATCTCATCCCAGGAGCCTCTTTGAAGCAGAGAGTTATCTCCAGGTGTAGAAGAGAGGAAAGGAGACCAGTTCATCACATGAGAATTACTCCATATATGCTGGCTGTTTTGAAAATGGAGATTGCCACGCAAGAAGTGAAGAGACTTCTGAAATTGAAAGCAATCCTTATCCCACAGGCAGCGAGGATTTGGCGACCTCAAACCTACAGTTTCAAGGAACTGAATTCTTCCAAGTACCTGAATGAACTTGGAAGCAGATTCTTCCCTGGAGCTTCTAGGCAAGAACCCAGCCCAGCCAACACCTTGATTTCAGCCTTGTAAGATGCTAAATAGAGAACCCAGTGGAATCCACTGACATTTTTTACCTAGAGAACTGTACGGTATTAATGGGTGTTATTTTAATTTGATAAATTTGTGATAATTTATTATGGCTGCAATAGAGAACAAGTATACTTTCCCTGGTGGCTCAGCGGTAAAGAATCTGTCTGCAATTCAGGTGACACAGGAGACTGGGGTTTGATCCTTGGGTCTGGAAGATGCTTTGGAGGAGGAAATGGCAACCCACACCAGCATTCTTGCCTGGAAAATCCCATGGACAGAGGAACCTGGCAGGCTACAGTCCATAGGGTTGCAGAGAATGGGACATGACTGAATGGGCATGCACTGATCATATACCTTGTGAATTGCAACTCCCATCTGTTGATCATATTTATCTACTTATGCCTGTCTCTGGAGGCACTACCCCACAATGGGCTTGTGCTTCACCCCATAAAGCCCAAGTCTTTGTTTTTCCTTTTTCAGAGGTTCAGGATTTTTTATTCCTAGAAAAAAACTTCCCCCCAGACACATCAATTCAAACACAAAATTGAGAACAAAAAATATTTCAGGGTTTATCCTAATTTGAATGATTTTCAAAAATGTGACTCATAAAGAGACTCATCATTAAATCTAGGAAACCGAAGTTTTTCTCAGACATATGTTCTGTCTTTGAGTAGGATTGATTCTGAGCCATGGCAAGGAAAATAGCTCCTACACTTTACCTTGATAATTTTAAGAAGGGAGAATCAGCAATGCACAGTGCTACATGTGACAATAGGAAATCAGGAACTTCTTAATGTCAATCTTTAGATTTCTTGCTGCAGTTCTCTTCTGCATTTTCTTCATGGTCTATCTCTTCCGTGCTATCTGAGACATTGTAAGTATTTTAGAATCGTTCTTCTCAGAGCTGCTTTCACCTCTTTGTTCTTCAAGCTGTAGATGAGAGGATTCACCAGGGGGGTGATTACACTGTACTGTATGGAGAGGATCAACTCCAGAGGTGAACCTGAGGTTGGCATGAGATAACGAAGAATAGCTGAGCCATAGAACAGGATCACTGCAGTGAGGTGGGAGGAGCAGGTGGAGAAGGCCTTGCTTCTGCCTGTGGTGGAGCTGATGCTCAGGATGGTGGAGACAATGCGGGTGTAAGAGAAGAAGATCAGGAGGCAGGTCCCAATGGCATGCAGGAGGGCAGAGGACAGCAGCACTGCAGCATTGGCGGAGACATCAGAGCAGGAGAGGGGAAAGAGGGAAGGCAACTCACAGGAGTAGTGGTGGATGGTTTGAACCTCACAGAAGTCCAAATCCAAAGCCAGGAGAATGTTGATGAGCGCATCCAGAAAGGCCACGACCCAGGAGCCCCACACCAACCTCACACAGAGCTGTTTCCTCATCACCTGTCTGTAGAGCAGAGGGTGGCAGATGGCAGCATAGCGGTCATAGGCCATCACTGAGAGCAGGCAAGCCTCAATCCCAGTAGTGGCAAACACAAAGAAGACCTGAACCATGCACCCCTCTACTGAGATGACTTTCCTCTGAGACAGGAGGTTCTCAAGCATCTTGGGTACAGTGACTGAAGAATAGAAGAGGTCTTGGAAGGAGAGATGGCTCAAGAAGAAGTACATGGGTGTATGAAGGTTAGAATCTGTATGGATTACAAGTATTATCAGCAGGTTTCCCAGAAGAGTCAGAAGGTAAATCATCAGGAACAGGACAAAGAGCAGAGCCTGGATGTGGGGGTCAGCAGACAGCCCAAGGAGGATGAACTCCGTAATGCTGCTGTGATTCCCTGTGGTCATTTATGGTCACTCTTCTTTAGAGAAAAATTAGGAAGAGGACTGAAATTTCTTCTTTCCACAGCAGTTTCTGGAAGGCAGTGTTCTCTTCTCTTTCGTTACAGAGTCGATCCTTGAACAATATGGGTATGAATCATGGCAGTCCACTTATATTTTTAAATAAATATAGTACTTGTGTTTTCATTTTACAGATCTTTAAATTAACTAAGTGTGAGGAAAAGATTTATGTTAGATTAGAGATCACAACATGTGGCATCAAAAGAGCTAGTCTTGAGTTCTAATTTAACTCTTTTAGCTTCCTGCCATTGTATGCCCTTTATCAATGTCATTTTTTTAGATTATGAAAATATGATAACACATTTACAGGAGACTTGGAAGACGCTTGAGAGTCCCTTGGACTGCAAGGAGATCTAACCAGTCTATCCTAAAGGAGATCAGTCCTGGGTGTTCATTGGAAGGACTGAGGCTGAAGCTGAAACTCCAATACTTTGGCCACCTCATGCGAAGAATTGACTCATTGGAAAAGACCCTGATGCTGGGAGGGATTGGGGGCAGGAGGAGAAGGGGACGACAGAGGATGAAATGGCTGGATGACGTCACCAACTTGATGGACATGAGTTTGAGTAAACTCCAGGAGTTGGTGATGGACAGGGAGGCCTGGCATGCTGCGATTCATGGGGTCGCAAAGAGTCAGACACGACTGAGCAACTGAACTGAACTGAACTGGAAAATACTGAACAAGGTTACATATAGTTTCACTATATATTACAATTTTTTTAAAATAGATAAGATTTTTAGTTGGAGTTTCAATATCAAACTCTCAAAATCTAATAGAATGAATATACAGAGAAGTAGAAGGATATAGTGGACCTGAAAAGCACTGTGAACCAATTCAACATAATTAAGATTTATACAATTTTCCCCAACCAGGGGATCAAACCCAGAACTCCTGAATTGCAAGCAGATTAGACAGTAAATATTACTGTCTGCGCCATCAGGGAAGTCCATAATTTTCACACAACAGTAGGATACAAATTCTATTCAAGTTCTCCTAGACTACAAACTAGGAGACACTGAAACATATCCAGGGACAAAATATTAGGTGCAAAAATTTGGTGATCTAAAGGTATTGAAATCATACAGAGTCTATTCTCTTATCAAGGTGGAATTAGGTTAGAGACCAATATTAAAAGATACTTGAAAATAATTTATTTATTTTCAAGTGCAATGTGACATTTCCAAGAGATATCTTTGACATAGCTCAATGTCATTGATTTTGAGGCAGAGATTGCAGTACTCAGATTTTCAACTTGTGGGAAGGTGTGAGGGTGGTTGATGCCCCTAACTCTTGTGATGTTCAAGAAGCAATTGTATGTTCCTTCCTGCCTAGTCTGATTTTCATTTTCATAGCCCTCATATCTGCCTTCAGTGGTTCCATGGAGTTGTTTTCCCTGGCTTTCTGCTGGGCCATCTGTGAGCTCTGAACCTGCCCCACAAGATTTTTCCCAATAGGATGAAATGTAAGGATATCATCCACTCCACAGGCCTACTGGGGAACTGCCTTATGACTATATTATACCATCTCCTTTGTCTGAGCCCCTGTTTTCCACAGCTTTCCTCATCATCTTTTAGGGATTCCAACAAACATCCAGGAGAGGTGCAGATCTCCAATTACCTTTATTACCTGGTCTTTACTGCCCTATTTAAAACTGATTCATTAACTCATTAATGGTATTAATAGCATGTTGTGTTTGGGTAGCAGTTTATCTTATGCAAGTGACTTTCACATGTTTTCTACTGTGGGGTGTGTGTTTGTGTGTATGTATTATGTTTGTGTGTATATGATTGATGATGAGAGAAGAGATTGAACTCATTTCACAGGTGAGAAAATTTAAGCCCCAGTATTTCTAACTTGTCTAGATCCCCACACTGATTAGTTCTTTCAACAGCAAGGATTTAAGTCTGCTTCATTTGGTTATTAAACAAAGGCTTTTCTTCTATACCACTTACTTAGAGAACAGGCCAAACCCCTTAGTTGCATTTCAAAGCATTAATGACCTATGGATTCTCTTGATGCCCCACTGTTGAGGTCAGATAGCTTTGCTTGTTTCTGATCATCCTGTGAACCTTCCTTTTTTTCTCTGACTTGGTTCAAGCTGATATATTTTGTGGTGCACTTGTTCCATGAGTTCTTCTTTGATCAGTTCCTGCTCATTTCTCACATAAATCTTTGTGGAAATAATTATTAACCCCTGTTTTTCAAATGAGGAAAGTAAAGATAAATAAGCAAATTCAAGATTCTAATTTACCTCTTTCTAGTCCAGGAACTTAAAACCTTGTCTGCTTCCCTTTGATGTATAACAGTTCATCAACACACTGTAAGTTTTTCCATCATCTGTGTTAAAATCTTCATCACTTAGTGATATGTGTGTCATTTTTGTCTCTACAATGAGAGTGCAGTTTCTACAATAACAGGGCAGGAATTGGGCTGTTAGTTTCTATGCCTATAGTCACACACACACAGATCAAAATATAATGAACCTGCAATCAATTATTGTTAAATAAGGACAAAAAATTAAGAAAACTGGACAGATTATGTAGCAAAAACTCTTGGTAATTATTTCCAAGCCCAGATGTTCAAGTTGTAGTTCAAAGAACGAATCAATGTGGGGATCTAGACAAGTTAGATAATACTGGGGCTTAAATTTCTCACCTGTGAAATGAGTTAAGGGAGTTAAGGAAGCCTGAAATTAGGAGAGAAAGGGAGGAGGTAGATTGCTTATCTCCTTTTGCTATAATAGACTGACAGAGAGCTTAGCTCTTTCTGAAATCATCAACACCTACAGATTCCTGCTTCAGAGGGATCACATTACACTTTGCCTAACATGCAACATCCATTCATCTATCCATCCACCCATCAAAAGTGAAAGTCGCTCAGTCGTGTCCGACTCTTTGCAACCCCATGGACTAGACAGTCCATGGAATTCTCCAGGCCAGAACTGAAATGGGTAGCCGTTCCCTTCTCCAGTGGATCTTCCCAACCCAGGAATTGAATCAGGGTCTCCTGCATTGAAGGTGGATTCTTTACCAACTGAGCTATCAGGGAAGCCCTCCATTCATCAGTTATTTAATAAGTAGTTTTGAGTCTGTTCACTCTAAGGTACTATGTTATACATGCAGTCGAAGACAAGTCTGCATGTATGATTGTTTTTGTATTCACCCAGTTAGTCTGTGTCTTTTGCTTGGTGCATTTAATCTATTTACATTTAAGGTAATAACCAATATATACGATCCTATTACCATTTTCTTTTTTTGTAAATCTTGTTAAATTGCTGTATGAATGCACCTACCTGAGAGACTATTCTCCATTATTCAAGATGATCAATCCTTCTAGCCTTTTTTCTCATTGTCAGCTAGAACCCTGATATGTAGTTGTACGTTCAGATTCATTCTTTCCTGGGGCTCTTATGTCTGCTTTGCTGTCTACTAGAGTAACTCTAATCTACCTCTTGAACTCTGAATCATTCCTGGGATCTCTAGCATTGGTGGCTACCAGACAAATCTAATCTTGGTATCTTTTGTGACTTGCAATAAAAGGTATGATCCTGCTCAAAAGGTGAATTTCCCAGTCCTTGAACTTGCTATTGCATACTATCCTACCCCTGTTACTGTGCCTATCAAGGACTCATATAACTCCCAAACTCTGGGCCCTTATTTAGAATATGTATATCTGAATCACCTATGAGTTTTGTCCAGTGTGTGATCTGTTGTCCAAGGAGCTGACCCAAAATAATAAAGATTTATCAATGAAGAACCTGTAAAAGTCAGTTTTATCTGAGTCTGTAAAATACTTTTGAAAGTAAAGAACTTCTCTGGATTTTGTACTAACAAAATAATACAGTGAACAAAAGTCATCCTTTTCAAGAATGTGAAAATTTAAGAATTTGGGATTAAATAGAAAAATTCATCATAGAAGCTGGTCCAATTCTTCCCTCTTTACTCTGTAATAGACCTGACCATAAGGACCAAGTCCTAGCTTGAGAACACTCTAGAATCTTCAGAGAATTTTAGAGAAGTTTTGATTATGGATCCAAAACCTGAGAACTTCTATCCTAAAATGGAAGTACCACAGTTTATCAGTGAGACAGCTACATTATGTAAATTCATGACCCATTTCACTCCAGGCCCCAAGCACAAAACTCTTTACTAACCTTCTTTTAAGGAAGGACAATATCTACATGTTAATTTTTAAAGAAATGGCAAATTATTAATATCAAGATCTTCTCACTTACCTCCAAAAAGAAACACAGTGAATTCAATTCAGCCCAAAGTTTGAGTGAGTAGTTCCAGATCTAAAAATGGATGTGAGTGTAGGGAGGTCATGAGATAATTCCTGAGAAGGCAGAGCTAGAGAAGAGAAGACCAAGGGATCCCCCCCAAACTGTTTACCATACCAATTTTCCTTGAACACTCAAAAGAAAACAGAAATTCATCATCCCATACTTTTCTCCCCCCCAGAAACCAATATATATGATCCTATTAAGGAAAGTAAAATGAAAGTGAAAGTCTCTTAGTTGTGTCCAACTCTTTGCAACCCCATGGATACTGGAGTGGGTAGCTGTTCCCTTCTCCAGGGGATCTTCCCAACTCAGGGATCAAACCAAGGTCTCCAGCATTGTGGGCAGATTCCCTACCAGTTGAGCCACCAGGGAAGCCCAAGAATACTGGAGTGGGTAGCCTATCTCTTCTCCAGGGGATCTTCCCAACCCAGGAGTGGAACCAGGGTCTCCTGTATTGCAGGCTGAATCTTTACCAAATGAGCTACAAGCCTGTATAAAGTAAAATAATAGACCTGAATTCAAGTATCATTATAAAAAAATCACCATCTTCCTTTCTATGAGGTTTCAACATCAGAGATTGCTTTTAATAAAGTACATATGTGTCTAAAGTAAAATCAAGCAATTTTGGAAAGGCTAGCACATTGAGACAGTTATCCAGTATCAAAACTTTGGGTCTAATGAGACTATCAATGCTTTCCAATGTGACGAGTTGTTAAGGCTCAATAATCAGAATATGAGGTCAATAGATGTCTGATAGTTGTCTTGGTATACTTATTCAGAAAATGTTGAGATACTAAATGAATTAATGAACAGTTAAGTGAGGAGAGGAAGCTGAAATGGTTTAGTTCTTATAGGAGGGACCTGGTGACCAGAAAGAATTCTTATAAATAGGTCTCCTGCTGTTCTTCAATTATTTTAGCAGGGATGAGAGATTAGATTGGGAATCGGTAATAACAACAGAAAAATGAATTCTGTGCACATTATAGAATTAAGGACATGGGAAAAGGAGGTATAATTTAGGGTACAAGTATTTTCTGTCAAAATTCAAGGAGTCCTCTTTCCCAATGATTAACATTATTCACTGAGTAAATAAGGACCTCCTCATTATCTAGTTAGAGAACTTGAGGACAAAAGCCCACTAGAACATAAGAAGAAATATACAGTTTAGGGAGTTTTGAAATGCAAAGGTTTACTCTCTATCATGTGGAAAGTAAAGTGAGAAAGTGTAAAGGAATGTCTTAGAGATTCAGACAGAGAAGGTCTGTCAGAGAGAGATGTTAATAAAACTGTAAAGCGCCTGGAACACATTTGGAGAACACTTTCAGAAAACTCATAGAAAATATTACCACACTCCTGTATTGTCCTGACACACAAGATGTTTGTAACATTGCCATTTTCTGGTAGCAGAACTTAACTGGGGTTGTAAGAACCAATACTTTCATAAAAATAACTCTAGGAAAACAACTCTTATTTTTCCAGTTGAGAGTCACAGTGAGGACAGGAAGACAGAATATCCTAAATCTGGACAGTCCTGAAGTCTTTGTCATCAATTTCTCCATTGGCCACAGTGAAAAGATTCCCAAGTCCTCAGTAAGTAGAATTTGGTGAGAGATCACTCTCAGATGGTCTCAAGCCCAGCTACAGGGTGTCTCATTTAGTTTCCTCTGTGATTATAAATATTGTTGACTACCTAAGAAGCAAGAGAGTGAATCTCAGCTTTAACCTCTCAGAAAAGCAGGTACAGCTCAAGCAGTTAGTTTATTGGTGGACTGAGTTGGAGAACTAAAAGAAAGGTGGACCAATGCCCTTTATTCCCTAGAGTTAGAGCCTAAAGCCCAAATTATGTGAACTAATTAGGGAAGTTACACTTTGTAAGAACCACAAGAGATTCCCTCAGATATTGGCCTTTTGTCTTAACTTTGAAATCTTTTTGGAAATCCTTGGGTGAGAACTCCTGTGTGTCTGGTGGTTTTTCTTTTCCTCCCTTCTCCATCCATTCCCCTCCCCTTCCTTTTCAGCTTTATTGAATGATAATTTTAAAAGTTTTATATATTTAAAATGTACAATGTGATTTGACATATGAATGCTTTGTGAAATGGTTACCACAATCAGGTTAATTGCTCATCCATTACTTCACATGCTGCTGCTGCTAAGTCACTTCAGTTGTGTCCGACTCTGTGTGACCCCATAGACAGCAGCCCACCAGGCTCCTCTGTCCCTGGGATTCTCCAGGCAAAAATACTAGAGTGGGTTGCCATTGCCTTCTCCAATTATTTCACATAGTTATCCTTTACTTGCATGTGTGTATATGTGTGGTGAAAATGCTTAAGGTCTACTCAGCATTTTTCAAGTACTGACTGCAGGGAGCCATTATGGGAGATCCCACCCATGACAAGGTCATGAGGAGAAGACCTGAAATGCAAGGCTGTTCAGGCTACAAGGGACCCTCCAGGTTGACCCCGGCCTCTACCCCACCCTTTAGCCTCCCCCTCTTGCTGTTGTCCTTGTTCGTCCTGTTGTGGATCTTTGCATTGCCTGCCGAGAGCTCTCCTGCTCCTCTTTCACTAAATAAAGACCAACATAGAACCCTAATTAATAAATCTCCTGGACGCTGGTTCCCTATAAAGGGGCCAGGGATGAAGGAAATGTTTCAAGTAAAAACCCTTTTGCTGGCACTCTGGCTTGTTTGGCAAATGCATACTAATGCACATGACTGCTCACAACACCTTAATCATAAACAGCATAAAGAACCTGATCACAAAAGGCCCTGATAGGCACAGAGCCTTTTGGGGGGTGAGAAAGCCCTATTAGAGAACACAAAAAATATTATTCTAAAAGTGGTTATTGGATCAATGTTTGATTGCTGTTATTGTGCTGAGGTTGTGCAGTAAAAACTATTGTTAATATAGTTAAGGATTTATAAAAATAAGAATTTAGCCCTAGTGTGGAAACAATAAGATAATTGTTAATTTTAACCAAGAGTGCTAAAACAGAGGCTGCCTTACCAGAGCCACAGAGTCTTTGTGTGGTAAACTTTTTAGATAAATTTAGCTGAGAACTTTTGCAAAAAGGCTGACATTTGCCTTAACAGGATTGTATTTCTACTATGTTGCAACCTGCTGTACCATGAGACTGCAACTTTTCTGTTTTCTGCTAAACTCAAGGCAAAATAGAACAATAAAGAATAGACTACGGAAAACAGTTTTGCCTTCACCTAGGTCATAAAATGTTAATAGGCCCCAAGGCCAGAAGATAATGTACAAAGATCCACTATGAAAGAAGACTCTCATGAACAAAGAAGTATGCAGAAAACACCCTGGTTTCATGGAGGACAAAACTGACGTAATGTTAAACTAAACTTTGTATGCTTATCTTTCACCTCCCCTTAGAAATGTACTACTTAGGGTATAAAAGCTACAGTAAAAAATAAAGCAATGCCAGACCCTGCTGCACACTCCAGTCTGGTCTCTTTCTTTCTGTCTCTCTTTCACTCACCGACACCGTTCATCCTGAAGGTACCCCTGGATCCTGCTGGGGCTGGAGCCTGCAACTAACTATAGTTACCATGCTGTACATTAGATCCCCAGAGCTTATTAATCATATAAGTGAAGGCTTGTATCTCTCATGATTTTGATTTGCATTTTCCTGATGATTAGTGATGTTGAATATCTTTTCATGTCCTGGTTGGCTATTTGGATGTCTTTGGAAAGATGTCTGCTCAGGTGCTTTGCCCATTTTAAGAATTGGGTTATTATTATTATATATTTTGTTATTGAGCTGGATAAGTGACATGTATTTTGAATATCAGCCGTATATCAGATATATGTTTTTCAGATGTACTCTTCAATTCTAAAGGTTTCCTTTTCTTTTTTTGTTGATTGTTTCCTTTGACATGCAGAAGCTTTGAAGTTTGATGCAGTCACATTTGTTTATTTTTGTTTATATTGTTTGTGTTTTTGGTGTCATACTCAAAAATCATTGGCAAGACCAAGTGAAAGAACTGAAGTCCATAATGCACTTTTGAGTTAGTTTTTGTGAGTGGTGTAAGATAGGGGTCCAGTGTATTCTTTTGCATGTTGATATCTAGTTTTCCCAGCACCATTTATTGAAGAGACTGTCCTTTCCCTATTGTGTTTTCTTGGGGCCCTTGTAAAAGATTAACTGGCTCTGTATGTGTGAATTTATTTCTTGACTCTTCATTCTGTTCCATTGGTCTATGTGTCTATGTTTATGCCAATATGCTACTCTTTTGATTACTATAACTATGTACTATAGCTTGAAATCAGGAAATGTGATGCTTTCAACTATTTTTCTTTCTCAAGATTGCTTTGACTACTTAGGATCTTTTATAGTTCTATATGAATTTTATCATAAGAAGTCTATTCTTTTGAAAGATGCCTTTGGAATTTTGATAGAGATCAAAAGTGTAGATGTATTTGGGTAGTATGGACGTTTAACAATATTAGTTTTTTCTAATCCATGAACATGGGATGTCTGATCATTTATTTGCATCTTCCTCAAATTCTTTCATGAGTACCTTTAGTTACACACACACACACAATATTCCAGTTTAAGTGGAATCTATTTATCTTATTTATCCATTTATATATACATAGACACTTAGCTTGCTTACATATCTTGGCTATTATAAATAGTGCTGTGATGAACATAAGGGTGCATATATCTTTTTGAATTGGTGTTTTTGATTTCTTCAGAAAAATACCCAGAAGTAGAATTGCTGAATTATATGGTATTCTTATTTTTAACTTTGGAGGAATCTTTATACTGTTTTCCACAGTGGCTGTACCAATTCATATTCCCACTAACAGTGCATGAGTGTTCCCTTTATCTCCATGTTATTTCTAGTACTTAGTATTTGTTGCTTTTTGATAATAGCTGTTTTGACAGGTGTGAAGTGATATCTCATTGTGGTTTCGGTTTGCATTTCCCTGGTGATTAGTGATGTTGAACATCTTCTCATTTATCTGTTGGCCCCCTGTATATCTTCTTTGGAAAAATTTCCATTCAGGTCCTTAGCCCATTTTATAATAAGAGTGTTTTATTTTTTGAAGTTGACTTGTATAAGTCCTTTGTATATTTTAGATATCAGCTCCTTATCAGAGCTATCATTTGCAAATATCTTCTCTCACTCAGGGCTTCCCTTGTGACTCAGCTGGTAAAGAATCTGCCTGCAGTGTGGGAGACCTGGGTTCGATCCCTGGGTTGGGAAGATCCTCTGGAGAAGGGAAAGGCTACCCACTCCAGTATTCTGGCCTGGAGAATTCCATGGACTATACAATCCATGGAGTCGCAGAATCAGACACGACTGAGTGACTTTTACTTTCACTTTTCTCTCACTCAGTAGGCTGATTTTTTCAATTTGTTGATGATATCGTTTGCTGTTTAAAAGCTTTTTTTAGTTTGATATAGTCTCATTTGTTTATTTTTGCTTTTAAACCTTGCCTGAGGATATGGATCAAAAAAAAGTATTGCTCAGACTGATATCAAAGTATCTACTGCCTAACTGCCTATATCTTTTTCTAGGAGTTTTATGGTTTTGGGTCTTACATTTTAGTTTTTAACTCATTTTGAGTTTATTTTGTGTATTATATGAAGAAGTATTCGAGTTTGACTCTTTTGCATACAACTGTCCAGTTTTCTCAACACTATTTATTGAAGAGGTTTCCTTCCCCCATGTATGTTTTTGCCTCCTTTTGGTAGCTTTGCTTAGTTGGTTTAGTTGCTAAATCGTGTGTGACTCTTGTGACCCCCTGTCAGGCTTCTTTGTCCATGGAATTTCCCAGGCAAGAATACTGGAGTGGGTTTCCATTTATCTGACCATGAAAGCACCATTTCTAGGTTACCTATTCTGCTCAGGGAAGCATGATGCAGTGATGCTTGATGCAGTGCATGGGTTCACAAAGAGTCAGACATGACTTAGTGGCTGAACAACGTTAATTCTGTTCTATTGATACACGTATCTATTTTTATGCCAATACCGTTCTGTTTTGATTAATGTAGCTTTATAGTACAGGCTGAAATCAGAGAGTGTAATACATCCTCTTTCTCAATATATTGCTTTGATTTTGGGGTATTTTGTATCTCCATACAAATTTTAGAATTATTTGTTCTAGTTCCAGAAAAGTGCCATTGGTGTTTGATAGGGATTGTGCTTAATCTGTAGATTGCTTGATTATTATACTCATTTTAACAATATTAATTCTTTACAGTATATGAACACGTCTTTTCATCTTCAATTTATTTCATCAATATCTTATAGTTTTGAGAGTATAAATTTTTTGCCTCTCAGTGAGATTTACTCTAAGTATTGTAATCTTCTGATAGAATTGTTTTTTAATATCTCTTTGTGATAGTTCATTTTTAGTGTGGGAAAGGCACTAGATTTTCTTTAAATTTTTTTTTTCTAAATTTTATACAGTGTTAAAGTTTATTTTCCGTTTATAGTTATCACAAAATATAAGCTATATTCCTTGTGTTGTGCAGTACATCCTTGAGCCTATCTTACACTTAGTGGTTTGTGTCTCCTGCACCAATTCCTCACTGACTCTCCCCTCCCCTGAGTTGGTAACGGCAGGTTTGTTCTCTATATCTGTGAGTCTGCTTCTTTTTTGTTGTATTCACTAGTATTTTTTAGATTCCACATGTAAATGTCTGTCTGGTTTATTTAGCTTAGCATAATGCCCTCCAAGTTCATCCACGTTGCTGCAAATGGCAAAACTCCATTCTTTGTTATGGTGGAGTAGTATTCCATTGCATATGTATATATAGACTACATCTTCTTTATCCATTCATCTGTTGTTGGATGTTTATGTTGCTTTCATATCTTGGCAATTATAAATAATTTTGGTGTCTGTGTCTCTCTTATGTAACTCCATCATTATGGGTTTTGAAAAAAGTACTTCCTGACTTTCTGTCACACAAGATGCTTCAGGTTCATATTGTATTTTCTCTGCCCCAGGCTTGGAATCAGTCAGTTCTCATGTAGCTCTGTTTCCTTTTATTGTAGGGTGCTGAGTGCTTAGTCATGCAGCCCTGTCCAACTCTTGCGACCCCATAGACTGTAGCCTGCCAGGCTCCTCTGTCCATGGAATTCTCCAGGCAAGAACACTGGAGTGGGTTGCCAGTGTAGAAAGGTATTAGAAACAAGCGTCAGGCACTGAGTTATGCTCCTTGCTAATGTGTTGTTACTTTCAGGCCCTTTGAGTTGACAGAAAAACAAAAAAACCCATTTGTGTATTAAGTGGTGTTTGCATACATATCTGTAAATATTTCTGTATGTATCCAAGGAGGAGAGTATTTTTATTTTGTGCCTTCTTGGATACCAAATAAAGAGCCACAGACAACATTTTAGGATTATGGGTAACTTTGATTTTTTATGCTTTTAAAAGGTTTTTGTATTTTTCAAAATAAAAGTGCATTGTCTTATAGTCAGAGAAACAATAATATTAAAACTTTTATAAAACTGACAAGTTGCAAGAAAATGAAATTATCAAAATTGTAGAGGAGTGATTATCATGTAGGTATGAAGTGTATAAAATTTCATGTATCATACCTGACTCTTAGTAACAGCTCAGTAAATATTAATTTGCTTATTTCTTTTGCTAAGGACAAGACAATAATAATATATGAATGAGAAAAGTTGTGGATTTAAAAACCTGTCATCTGTTTCCCCAATTGATGCCCAGGCAGAAAAAGCAACTACCTGTTTCTAGTGACTTTACCTTTCTTTACATTCTCATCTTCTTTCTTACCGTTCACTTATCTGGGAGGGAGACGTATGTGGGTGAGATTCCCTGTTTTCGGTTATCTCTGATTTATCAAGATGAATCATCCAACAACAGGAAAGAATGGTGGCTACTTACTGAGTTGGGGAGGTGAATGGGTATTGAAACATGGGGTAGGCTTTTAGATTTCTTGAGGTAAGAATATGAACATAGCTTTAGAAAACACCACAGGAAGTGGAGGTCTGACCCTTGTGTGCACCCTATACTTTTGAAGAAAGTTTCCTTGTGACTCCAATAGATTGTATGTAATGTACTGAGACTGGAGGGGAATATGAAGAATCTCTGTGAAGAAGTCTATTGTCAGTCTCACATATTTTGAGATGAGTGTCTGCTTTTTGAGTGAGTGTCTGGTGTTTGCTTTTTGTTTTGTTTTCTTATTATAGCATATATATATTTTATTTATTTATTTTAAATTGAAGGATAATTGCTTTACTGGTATCTGCTTAATGTAGAGTGTACTTGAGGGAGAAGGCAAACAATCCCCCAAAGACATTTGAGTTTCAAGAAGAAATGGTTAATACATAAATAGTTAAAAATAGAAAAGCCAAAATTACACTAATATAATAAAATTGGTCTTTATTTTGTGATGTTAAAACAAGACATGTGAAATATTTGGCAATGAGATGGGGGAGAAGTCATTGATAAATGCATGTTATTTACAATATTTTAGTTATTTGTGTAAATTGTGGGATCATGGAGGGTTTATAATACCATTTTAATAAAAAGAAAACTAATAGTCAAATAAACAAAATAAAGTAAAAGATGTACATGTATCAACTAATCATTACATACCATCTAAAAAGGATTATTATTTCTTAAATTCTGTGAGGTGAGGTCCTTTGTCTTTGCTCTTCTTTCTTTCTCCTTTTTTGTTTTGTCTCTTCTTTCTTTCTCCTTCCTTCATTTCTTTTTTAAAATTACAGTTTTATTGAGATATAATTGACCTGCAGCATTATATAAGTTTGAGTATAGCATTATGATTTGACTTACATACATCATGAAATGATTACCACAATAAGTTTTCTGAACATCCATCATCTCATATAGATACAACAATAAAAATGGAAAAAAAATTTTCCTTGTGATGAGAACTCTTAAGATTTACTCTAACAACTTTCATATATAATGTGCTACAGTGTTAATTATATTAACCATGGTGTACACTACATCTCTAATACTCACATATCTGTTAACTGGAAGTTTGTACTTTTGACTACCTTCATCCAGTTCCCTTTTCCTTACCTCCACCTCTGGTAACCACAAATCTGATTTCTTTTTCTATGAGTTCATTTGTTTGTATGTTTGTTTTTGAAGTATAATTGACCTACAACACTGTATTCTTTCCTGGTACGCAACATAGTGAGTTGATATTTCTGTACATTTCAAAATGATCACCATGATAAATCTAGTTACCATTCACCACAATATGTCTAGATATCATCTGAGGTCTTAAAGGAAGGGAAAAAAAGAAAAACAGGAAATAAGGAAGAAAGGAAGGATAGATGGATAGAAGGAAGGAAAGAAAAAACTCTGGCTTCAAATATTTTTGGAAATATTTAATGATGAATAAAATAGAAACTATTTCACAGCATCTATTTCATATTTTCATTCTTATGATGAGAAATGGGAACAAAAACTAAGCAGGTGCTAACTTGTTTCATAAATTCTTATTATATAAAATTGTATGAAAAAGAGAAATAGTAAAAATAAGAATCTCCAAAACATATAACTTTGGTGAATCACGTATAACTATGTAACATTTGATAAATCTTTCCTAAAATAATTCCTTTAAAAGGTAAAGGAAAATTGAGAAGGAAAACTTAAAATCCCTTAAATCATCACAAAAGGTAAAATAGGAAAACTGTGCATGCAATATGGTGTAATTGTAGGAAAAGTCTGAAACATATGTGAAACTTTGAAATTTTATAAATGCAGGTTTTTTTTTTCTTCCCCAATGACTGTCTCTCTAGATTAGAAACAAAAATTTTCAATCTACATCTTCTTTAGAAAAAAGGATTTATGTGAATTTGGGTCATTTCCCAAATCTTGGTGAGGTCTTTTGAGAGGCTAGGTGGGAACAGAGATATCATGGGATGGTAGGGCTACAAAAAAGAAAGGAGGAGGCCACCAAAATGAGCCAGTTCTTCAAGGTTCCTTGAAAGTTTCTTAGGATTCCAGGGTTTGAAGAAAGAACCACTGACCCCTTCAGACCATATTTTGCTTGAGCATAGAGGAGGAAGAATTCCTTCCTTCCTTCATGTCCTCTTTGTTTATTGGTGCAGTAAATCTCTCAGGCCACATAAGGGTACCAGTGCATGTGTAGACCTGGGTTTCCAATTCCTGTCTCTCATGAGTGTCCCTCTTCCTCATTCTTCTGACCCTCACTGAAGACTTCTCTTTCTTTCAGTTCCCCCTTATTATTGCCATTCTCCATTCTGGCTCATGTTCTCTCATCTGGTCAACCTGTCTTCCCTCTCATTCTCTCTTGCACATGTTCTCTCTCCCTTGCCTGAAGGGGATCATATTTACATATTATTTGGTACACTAGGTAGCTTTCTATTGGCTCTCAATCCCACGCTTGGCCTGTATACTTGGCTTTATATTACCAGGACTAGACCACTACAGAGGACATTTCCCAAGGACTTTTCTATTACTGCTGGCTTCTGATTAGCCTCAGCCGTGAGAAGTATGGGCAGAAACTAAAAGAGACAGCTAATGTGGTTCTGACGGAGGAAAGGTAGTGTCCCTTCAGTACTCGCAGCATCAGCGGCACTTTTCCAAGCTCATGGCTTGCCGCCTGGCCTCAGTACTTCCTCATCACCCAACGGTGGTGCCCCCAGTGAGACAGCGGGGCTGAGCCACCCTCGGAGTGGATTCCCTCCCCTTTGCCACCACTCAAAGGTGCCAGGAAAGGCACTGAGAATGGGTAACGTCTGCTTTGCCTTAATAGCATACTCCCTCTCTCAGTAATTGCTGGCTTCTTCTATACTTTCTCCAAATCCCTCTCTAATTTAAGATCAATCCCAACCCTCTCCCAACCCTGAGTCTAAAATTCATGACTCTTTATTATCAATGACCTTGCCTCTTTTATTGCTAGCAAAACTCCCCCTATAAACCTCAGATCAAATAAGAATTCAGGTTCTAGACAATTTTCTCAGTGCTAATCTCAATGGGAATGTTTCATAAATAAAAAAGAAAATTAATCTGTACCTAATTATCTCAATCTCCTGGATTGAAATAATTAACTGATGTATTGCTTTGTCCCTGAGCAAACTGACTGAGCAAAAACAGCAAGTAGCTCTTGGATTTTCTCAATAATTTCAAATGAAACAGGTTCTTGTAAGATATTTTGTCACATCTGTTATGAACTAAGAAAAGTTTTCCTCAACTTGTTATTCAAACATCTGATGAGATGCTTTTGCATTTCCGTCATCCCCTACCTGTTCTTTGCTGTCTGAAATGCTGTAAGCCTTTTTGCCACATTCTTTTCAGAGCTTCTTTTACTTCCTTGTTCTTCAGGCTGTAGACAAGGGGATTCACTAGGGGAGTGACCACACTGTACTGCAGGGAAAAAGTCAGCTCCAGCGGGGAACTTAAGGTTGGCATGAGATAGCGAAGATAGAAGAAGCTTACTGTGGTGAGGTGGGAGGAACAGGTAGAGAAGGCCTTACTTCTGCCTGCAGTGGAGCTGATGTTCAGGATGGTGGAGACAATGTGGGCATATGAGAAGACGACCAGGAGTAAAGTTCCAGAAGCATGCACAATGGTGGAGAACCCCAGGACTGATTAGTTGATGGAGATATCAGAGCAAGAGAGAGAGAACAGAGATGGCAGCTCACAGCTGAAGTGAGGCATGACATGTGCCCCACACAAGTCCAAGTTCAAAGTCATAAGGGTGTTAATGAGAGCATCCAGAAAGCCCAGTCCCCAGGAGAGCCATACTAGACCCCCACATAGCTGTTTATTCATCAGCTGACCATAGAGCAAAGGCTGACAGATGGCAGTGTAGCGGTCATAAGCCATGGCAGAGAGCACGAAGGCTTCAGTCCCTGCAATGGAAAACACAAAAAAAGCCTGGGCAAGGCAACCTTCTACTGATATTGATTTCTTCTCAGACAGGAGATTCTCCAGCATCTTGGGCACAATGACTGAAGTTAAACAAAGATCTAGGAAAGAGAGGTGGCTGAGGAAGAAGTACATGGGTGAATGGAGGTGAGATTCCATCCTGATGACAGTCATCATCATCAGATTCCCTATCAGGGTTAGGAGGTAAATCCACAGGAAAAGTACAAAGAACATAACCTGGATGTGGGGGTCAGCAGATAGTCCAAGGAGGATGAATTCTGTAATGGTGCTATGGTTTCCTAAAACCATGAGAGAAGGTATTCCACTGGAATGAAAGCAGAAAAAAATGTATAAGTATTCACCTCCTTTTCATGTCATCTCAGAGTTCTTATTTCATTCCATGTACACATATGTCTCTCTTTAGCCTGCTCATCTTTTACAAGGAGTTAAAAAAAAGTCTCCCTCCTTCCCCCAAATTCTTAACTCAATTGCCAGATGTTTAACTCCTGGAACCATGAGCCAGTCCATCTGTCTATGTTCTTTCCTTTTGTGGCTCCTCTGCCAAAATAGGTCTGGAGAACTTCATTTAATTTTTCAGTCTAGTCTATGACTAACTGGTTTCATCTTGAACTATCCCTTGTGATTTTTTTTTTTTTTTTAGCTGTACTGAATGGCTTGCAGGATCTTAGTTCCCTGACCAGGGATTGAACCCACACCCTCTGCAGTGAAAACACAGAGTCCTAACCACTGGACCACTAGGAAATTCCCTACCATCCCTTGCTTTTATTCTGTAACACTACTGGTCAAAACCAGTAAACCCAGGTGGTTTTGGTGTGCCTCCAGTTGCAGAATCAGGGCACCAATTAGTCAGATTGTATTCGTTCTGGTGACCTCATTACTATTCTATTCTCTGCCTTCAGCTGATAGTCTATTGAAATTTTTCCTATTCAAATTTTGACCCAAATCCCATTGCTCTTGAATCTTCACTATAATTTCTATCTCCTCCATTATATATGTCTTCCTTCTCTTCCTGCACAGATTATAGAAAAGAATGATACCTGTCATTCATTTTTTTTTTTTTTTTTTTGGTGTCAGTTATGTCTGCTGCTGCTGCTGCTGCTAAGTCGCTCTGTACGACCCCATAGATGGCAGCCCACCAGGCTCCCCTGTCCCTGGGATTCTCCAGGCAAGAACACTGGAGTGGTTTGCCATTTCCTTCTCCAATGCATGAAAGTGAAAAGTGAAAGTGAAGTCACTCAGTCATGTCCAACTCTTAGCGACCCCATGGACTGCAGCCTACCAGGCTCCTCCGTCCATGGGATTCTCCAGGCAAGAGTACTGGAGTGGGGTGCCATCGCCTTCTCTGGCAGTTATGTCTAGGTATTATCAAACATTTAGCTTTCCCTCTACTTGAAGATCACAACAAAACTATAGGTGCTGCATTATCTCAAATTTTAGAAGGAGGAAATTCAATCTGAAACTGTTGCAGTAACTTGCTGCTATTGAGAGAGTAAGTGAGTGGGTAAGATTTACATTCATCCCAGGTCTATGAAGCTATCATCATCTTTGATTTTTATGTTCTGACCAGCTGATATCCATTTTCTTTAGCCTGTTTACTTATCCCCACTCTGTGTTCTCTTTTACTCCTTATCCTGTAAACTCTTTCGACCTTCGTTTGGATATCTATTGCTCTGATTTTCAGCAGAGTGTGTGAGTACTATTTCCTTTTTCTCCAAGCATATTGCTTGCTTATGGAGAACAGATTTGGTATTCAGTCATCTTTATTATCTTAAATCCTGAACTACAGCAGAATGAGAGGCATATGATGGGTCCTCAATATTTTTTGGATATAGAAATAATGGAACTAGTATAGAACATATTGTGTGTGCTTTGTTTGAGGAATACCCACCTCCTCCTTGCCCTCCCCCATACCAGTCTGATTTCTGGTTTCAGAAATAAACAACTTGAGAATGACTGGGAAGTTGTAAAGAAAAGGAAGGCTCTGTGGGGTTGTGTGGTTGCAAAGGACTTACTTTCTATTGTACTAACTGGCACCTAAAGATTCATTCCCTCTAGGGAGTACCTACTAGCTCATTTTGGGCCACATTCAGAGGGTTGCTTAAAAATATGACAGTTATTCATCTATCCATCAGATAATTTATTGATCAGTTACTAATTTGTTTAGTCACTTAATATTTCATTTGTCCACTCCATTTTCCCTCCTGTCAATTCAGCAATGTATTCATCTGTTTCATTCAGTTATGCATTACTTCATCAATTCTGTCATTTATCTAATTATTCAAAGTATTATAGATTTATTTTGTGCAAGGCTTACTTACAATAGATTGGGCAAAAAGACCTTGCTTAACCTTTGCTGAACTGTTGTGTAAATACACTTATTTGTCCTGTTTTTCCACTTACATTTTTCCAGAACCCAGGGTTGAGTTCTTACACTGATTAATTTTTTTGTACCCAGCATGAAATCTCAGACTCTATTCTGTCATGAGTTCTCTTTCCTGGTATGATAACTCCTTACTGAAATCTTGATCTGTCAACGAGAACTGGGAATCAACTATGAATTCCCCAAACTTTCACCTGGGGAATCTCCCCAAAGTCTCAGTTGTTCTTGCCCAAAGAACTCACCAGTGTAGATTCAATTCTTGCTGGGCTAGCCAATGCCCTGCTTTTTCTAACTTTCCTTTATTTTCCTATTTCTGTTTAGACAAGTTCTTATACTTTCACCCTTTATCAGAACCCATATTGAAATTACCTCTTGATTCTATCTGGTGAGTAAGTTGTACTCCAACATGGTGACCTAAATTAATATTTACTCCAGTAAAGATGAATAATGGAATGATAACCAAATGGAAAAGTCAATTTTTCCTGTATTTGAGTTTGTAAAATCTTACAGAAATAAACAATTCTTTGTGTTCTTCAGTAGCAAAATAGTCAATCCAGTCCATTCACTTTAACTGGAAAATTTCTCAAAATTTGTAATTTACTGTTTAATTTTGGTCAGACACAGTTTGGCCACATTTGCTCCATATTTGTTCTCCAGTTTTTCCATATTTACTCTCAGTATAGACCTAGTTACTATCAAAGTTTTGTTTCCAGCATTCAGCCTGAAAAAACTCTAGGATATCCAAAGGACTTTGGAGAAACTGTGGGAGATCCAATATTTGAAAACCTCTGTCCTCTGCTAACATCTCACAAAGCCCAGCAGCAAGGCAGGTGGAAGTCCACGTTGTAAGATTCTATGATTTTCTCCCTCTGACTTCCAACATAGATCCTCTGACTATGAGCAGGCGAGGAGAGAGCTTCATTTCAACCTTGCAGTGAAGGTTATACACTAATTTCAAATTCTTGTCACTTACCGTGAAAGCGAACACAGTGGCTTCAATTCACATTAAAGTTGAATGCTTATTTTGAAATTCAGAAAAAGGTAGAGAGAAGTTTTGATGCTTACATAGAGAAGAGAGAAAGATAAGAACGTAAAGCTCAAGGTGATCCTCTTGATAGAAATGTGCTATTTACCAATTTGCCTGGATAACTGTGTGTGAGCACTTCTTAAAATAGGTCAGCTCTTAATATCTTATAAATGTTCATGTCAGATTTTATCTTAAAGAGAAAAAGAGCAAGGTATTGCATTTCTGGATCACTGAAGAATAATAAAAAATAATTATCACCTTCTACCCTATTATTTTTTACTTATGTTTACACTGCTGTGAATTCATTTTACTTAACATTTGCCTAAATTTAAAATACAACAAATTCTGAAAGCAAAAGAACATAAATGCCATTATAAATTATTAATTCATTTATATCCAATGATTTTACATCATTCTCAAAAAGATATTCTAAGAAAACAGTCTCCAGATTTATCTACTGAGTGTATGTGAAAGGTGCTCAGTTGTGTCTGACTCTTCGTGACCCCATGGACTGCAGCCTGCCAGGCTCCTCTGTCCATGGAATTCTCCAGGCAAGAACACTGGAGTGACCTGCCACTTCCTTCTCCAGGCTACTAAGTGTAATCAGACACAAAATATCAGCTAATTACATTAATGACTGGATGGACAGATTAATGAAAATAGAATGAGAGACAAGTCTAGTGTTGGAAGGCAGAAATGGCCTGGGTAACAATTATTGGGAATATAAGAAACTCGGAAGAATATACAGTATATGGGTATCCCAAGCACACTTTGAAAAGGAGAGAAGGAGAAAAGGAGAGAAGGGATACAGGACATGTGGTTTGTATTCATGGAAGATAGACTTTGCATACCTTAATATTCTCCTTATAATCTTTGCCAGATCCTGCTCTTCCTCTTCTCCTTTAACCATGAATTTTGTTGATAACCAGAGTATTGTTGATGACTGAGGTGATTAATAATAGCAGAAAGGTGAACTATTTTTAGCAAATGTATTTAGAGTTTAAAAGAAGGAGGAGGATGTCAGCTTACTCAAGTTTATCAACTATGTTATGCTTTTCCCTATTCCTCCCCAGAATGGGGATCTTCAGGCTCTTGCTTTACGCTTCCCAGATCAATGCAGATCACATAACAAGTTTGTGCTTAACTCTAAAAAGCATAGATAGGATTTATTTAGTAGATGCTAAGAGCTTCAAAGGAGAGAGACATCCATAAAGTTCTTAGTGTGTGAAACTCAGACTGCAGTGCAATGAAAAGATGATGGGAGAACTTAAGATAAAAGAAAGTGCTTGAGAAAGCCAGGTGCAGAAGGCTGGAGAAGGAAAAGAAAACAGAAACTGGAAGTCCCAGGTAGGAATGAAGGAAAACTTTAGAGAAATCGTAGAGGTCTGGGTTTTTGTGGCATAAAGCTCATCTTTTGACTCTAGTCTCATGGTGACATAAGAAGTCATCTTTGGTCAGGTGACCACTACTCACAGGGAAATCAATAATTCTATAGGTGAATTCCATAAAGTGTACATGTTAAGGTTTTCTATTTACAAATATCACAAGGGAGGGAGAATTGACCAACTCAGATGGAGAAGCTGAAAGCTGCCTTGGTCCTGCCACTTTCAAATTCTGACAGGAGCACAGGAGAAATTTTTCTCATGTTATCCCAAACCAATTCACAGAAGCTATTCTTCATTTAACACTCTTCATGAGTCTATATACCGGGTAAAGAATATCAGCAAAGCAAGTGATTTTCAGATATAATCTAGCTGAAGGGAAGCCAGAGAGACTGGTGGAGCTGGTGAAACTCAGCAGTACAAAAGAGCTGTAGTCCCTGAGGTCAAATCTGAAGCCAAGTTTTGAACTTATTAACTAGAAGAGTGAAGGCCGTAGAACTCCTAGGGGAATCTTACAAGTATAAGCTATAGAACTTTAGGATTCAAGTTCTTACTGTAAACCCTGGAGTAATGTAGGTTTTTTTTTCCCATTTATTTTTATTAGTTGGAGGCTAATTATTTTACAATATTGTAGTGGGTTTTGTCATACATTGACATGAATCAGCCACGGATTTACATGTATTCCCCATCCTGATCCCCCCTCCCACCTCCCTCTCCACCCGATTCCTCTGGGTCTTCCCAGTGCACCAGGCCCGAGCACTTGTCTCATGCATCCAGCCTGGGCTGGTGATCTGTTTCACCCTAGATAATATACATGTTTCGATGCTGTTCTCTCAAAACATCCCACCCTCGCCTTCTCCCACAGAGTCCAAAATTCTGTAGTGTGGGTTTTAAAAGCAGGCAAGCTGAGGGACTTACCTCGCAGTCTAGCAGTTAAGACTCTGTGCTTCCCCTGCAGAGGGTGTGGGTTCAGGGGAACTGAGATCTTGCATGTCTTGAGGTGTGGCTAAGAAAAGAAAAGCAGGCAAGCTGAGAAGTCTTTGCCTATTAGCCACTCACTGGAGGGATACTTTATTAGGAAATTATCAAGGAAGCTGTTTCAGTTCAGTTCAGTGCAGTTGCTCAGTCATGTCCGACTCTTTGCGACCCCAGCTGCTTAGCAAGATGTAATTCACCTGACAGCTCACTTTTCCATATTCACAAGGAACTGTAGGGTTTTTTTGGGGGTAAATTTATTTATTTTAATTGGAGGCTAATTATTTTACAATACTGTAGTGGGTTTTGCCATACATTCAGATGAATCAGCCATGGGTGTACATGTGTCCCCCATCCTGAACCCCCCACCCATCTCCCTCCCCATCCCATTCCTCAGGTTCGTCCCAGTGCACCGGCCCTGAGCGCCCTGTCTCATGCATCGAAACTGGACTGGCTTAAACACACCTGGGATGAACAATTTGGTTACTAAATCCATTAAAAAAAATCAGAAACAGTTAGCAATGACACTACCCAAATTGAATTGAATGCATCTGTGAAAGCTTATTTTATACAACAGTGCTGTGAAAAGCAGTGTACAAATCAGCACAATGACCGTCTCGTGGAAGGCATCCTCATCTCTGGGAACGAGCTGTTGGACTGTAATGAGAATCAACTCAGCTTATGTGAAATTTTTGCTTTATTTTTATTTAAAAAATGAAATTGAGATATAATTGATATGTAACATTGTGTAAGTTTAAGCTATACACTCTATTGATTTGATACAAGTATATATGTATCAGCATGATTGCCACTGTAGCATTAGCTAACACATTTATCAAGTCATGTATTTTTTTTTTTTTTGGTGAACAATTAAGATCTAGTCCCTTAGCAAACTTGATATTTATAATATAGTACTATTGTTTATAATCTCTATAAAGGGCATTAGATCTCCAGAGCTTATTTATCTACTAGTTACAAGTGTGTACTGTTAGACAGTATCTCTCATATTCCACTATTCCCCACTATTCCTCAGCTTCTGTTAACTACCATTCTACTCGCTATTTTTATGAGTTTGATTTTTAGATTACACATATAAATGATACCATGTAATATTTGTCGTTCTCTGTCTGACTTATCTCACTTAGCATAGTGTCCTCAAGGTCCATTCATGGTGTTGCAAATGCCAGGATTTCCTTTTTTCTCATGACTGAATAATATCTCTGTCTTGAAAATAGACAGGACACTCTGGGGCCTTCTCCAGGAGAGACACCCCCTCCATGTCCCTGCCTCTTATTTGTAGAATAGCTTTAGCCTCCTAAGCCATCCCTGAGTTCCAAAGAGCAAATTTAGTCAGAGAAGTAAGAAAATGCAGAAGCAAAGGAAAACAATCAAGCAAGGCAAAAGAATAAAAGTTTTAGCCATAGAACAATGTCATGGACCCTTAATTCTTCCTCAAGGGCTATAGATAATATTTTGAGTCATGTCCTTGAGTTCTTTATCAGATGCTAAAACCCCCACCAGGTGGAAGAAGTTAATTGTATGCTGACCCCCAAGCACATAGACCCCAGACCTGTTGGAATCAGAAGGTTGGTGATTGAGATTCCCAAAATATTATCCTGTTACCTCATCATCAACTAATCAGAAGGATGTCCATAAGCTGATCATGTACCCCACAACCTTTACCTCTAATGTTGCCATTAAAAACCCTTCCCTGAAAGCCATTGAGTTTGGGTCTTTTGAGCATTAGCCACTTATTTTTCTTGCTCGGCCCTGAAATAAACATTGTATTTTCCTTCACCACAACCCTGTGGATTGGCTTTGCCACACATTGGGCACGTGGATCCAAGTTGGCCACAGTATCTATCTATATCTACATCCATCTATATCTATTTATATCAATACACACAGTTTACCCTTGAACAACATGGGTTTGAACTGCGTGGGTTCATTTAACATGGATTCTTTTTCACTAAATGCTTACCTCAATACAACACAATCTGCAGCTGGTTGAATCTGAGGATATAGAAGACAGACTGTACAGTTATACTTGAATTTTTCACTGTGGTGTTGGTTTAAGTTACACTTGAAAAATCTTGCCTTGTTCAAGGGTCAACTGTATATCTACATCACATCTTCTTTAACTGTTTTTTCTTTGATGGACACTTACATTGGTTTTACCCAGAAGTAGAGTTGCTGTGTCATATGATAGTTCTATTTTTAAGTTTTTTTGGGGGAATTTCCATACTATTGGGTTGGCCAAAAAATTTGTTTGAGTTCTTCATATCTTACAGAAAAAAGAATACTTGAATGAACTTTTTGGCCAATCCAATATTTTTGATACTGGATGCAATGATTTACTTTCCCCTCAGCAGTGCAGGAAGTTTTCCTTTTCTCCATATCCTCACCAACACTTGTTATTTCTTGACTTTTTGATAATAGCCATTCTGACAGGTATGAGGTGACTTCTCATTGTAGTTTTGATTTGCATTTCCTGAATGACTAGTGATTTTAGAATCTTTTCATGTATCAGTCAACACCTGCTAGCATATCCGTAAGTCTTTCTGGGAAAAAATACCTTTTCAGATTCTCTGCCCTTTAAAAAAATCAGATTATTTTTGCTACTGAGCTGTATGAGGTCTTAATATATTTTAGATATTAACCCCTTATCAAATACATGATTTGCAAATATTTTCTCCCATTTAGTAAGTTGCCTTTTCATTTTGTTGATGGTTTCCTTTGCAGTGTACAAGGATTTTAGTTTGATGTAGTCTCAATATATATTTTTTATTTTATTGCTTTTGCTTTTGGTGTCAGATTCAAAACATTACTGCCAAGACCTGTACCAAGGAGCTTACTGCCTTTGTTTTCCTCTAAGAGTTTTATGGCTTTAAGTCTTACAGTCAAATCTTTAATTCATTTCATGTTAATTTTTGTGTATGGCCTAAGCTAGTAGTCTGGTTTAATTCTTTTGCATATGACTGTCCAGTTTTTAAACAACATTTCCTGAAGAGACTGTACTTTCCCTATTATATATTCTTGACTCCTTTATTGTAAATTAATTGGCCATATGTGCATATGTTTATTTCTAGGCTCTCAGTTCTATTCTGTTAATCTATGTGTTGGTTTTTATGCCAGTACAATACTATTTAATCACTCCTGCTTTTTTTTTTAAGGACTTCTCTCATGGCTCAGATGGTAAAGAATCCTCCTGCAATGTGGGAGACCTGAGTTCGATCCCTGAGTTAGGAAGATCCCCCAAAGAAGAGAACAGCTACCCATTCCAGTATTCTGGCCTGGAGAATCCCCATGGGCAGAGGAGCCTGGCAGGCTACAGTCCATGGGGTTGCTTTTTTAAAATATAATTTTATTCATTTATTTATGACTATGCTGGGTCTTCATTGCTGTAGGGCTTTTCTCTAGCTGCAGTGCCGCTTATATCCAACATTAAATTGGAAGTCCCAGACAGAGCCATTAGGTAAGAGAAAGAAATAAATGTCATCCAAATTGGAAAGAAAGAAGTAAAACTGTCACTATTTGCTCATGACATGAGATTATACATAGAAAATCCTAAAGACACTACCATAAACTACTAGAACTAATTAGAGAATTAAGTAAAGTTACAGGATACAAAATTAATATACAAAAATCTGTTGCATTTCTATACACTAAAAAACTATCAGAAAGAGAAATGAAGAAAAATAATCCCATTTACAATTTTATCAGAAATAATAAAATACCTAGGAATAAAGTTAACCAAAGAGGTGAAAGATTTATACAATGAAAATTATAAGACATTAATGAAAGAAATTGAAAAAGACACAAATAAATAAAAAGATGCTTTGTGCTCATGGATTGGGAGAAATAATATTGCCAAAATCTATAATACCCAAAGAAGTCTACAGATTCCATGCAAATCCCTCTCAAAATACCAATGATACTTTTCACATAACTAGGGCAAATAATTCTAAAATTTGTATGGAAAAATGAAACACCTCAAATAGCCCAGGTTGGATGCATGAGACAAGTGCTCAGGGCTGGTGCACTGGGAAGACCCAGAGGGATGGGATGGAGAGGGAGGCGGGAGCGGGGATCGGGATGGGGAACACATGTAAATCCATGCCTGATTCATGTCAATGTATGGCAAAAACCACTACAATACTGTAAAATAATTAGCCTCCAACTAATAAAAATAAATGAAAAAAAACCCATCTTGTTCAATAGCAAAATGCCTTTCTGCTGCATTGTCTACTTTATGAAATAGTCTTGGTATTTCTTTATTTTCTAGTAGATTTTAGAAGCTTGCTTTTTGTAAATCCTTTTTTGTAAATAAGAGAAAGGAGTATGTCAAGGCTGTATATTGTCACCCTACTTATTTAACTTATATGCAGAGAACATCATGAGAAATGCTGGACTGGATGAAGCACAAGCAGGAATCAAGATTGCTGAGAGAAATATCAATAAACTCAGATATGCAGATGACACCATCCTTATGGCAGAAAGTGAAAAGGAACTAAAGAGCCTCTTGATGAAAGTGAAAGAGGAGAGTGAAGAAGTTGGCTTAAAGCTCAACATTCAGAAAACTAAGACCATGGCATCTGGTCCCATCACTTCATGGCAAATAGATGGGGAAACAATGGAAACAGTGACCAACTTTATTTTTGGGGGGGCTCCAAAATCACTGCAGATGGTGACTGCAACTATGAAATTAAACTATACTTGTTCCTTGGAAGAAAAGCTATGATCAACCTAGACAGCATATTAAAAAGCAAAGACATTACTTTGCCAACAAAGGTCCATCTAGTCAAAGTTATGGTTTTTCAGTAGTCATGTATGGATATGAGAGTTGGACTATAAAGAAAGCTGAGGGCCGAAGATTTGATGCTTTTGAAACTGTGGTGTTGGAGAAGACTCTCGAGAGTCCCTTGGACTGCAAGGAGATCCAGCCATTCCATCCTAAAGAAATCAGTCCTGAATATTCATTGGAAGGACTGATGCTGAAACTCCAATACTTTGGCCACCTAATGTGAAGAACTGACTCATTGGAAAAGACCCTGATGCTGGGAAAGATTGAAGGCAGAAGGAGAAGGGGATGACAGAAGATGAGCTGGTTGGATGGTATCACTGACTCAATGGACATGAGTTTGAGTAAGCTCCGGGAGTTGGTGATGGACAGGGAAGCCTGGTGTGCTGCAGTCCTTGGGGTCGCAAAGAGTCAGGCATGACTGAGCGACTGAACTGAACGGATTCAGGTTGTGCCTGTTCCTGAAAATGCTTGCCTTGCTTAATTACACCATACAGTCTTCTGACCAGTCCTCATGGAGTATAAATCTGCCTATGTTACCAAACTTTGCCCTGATACCACAGTCTGACCTTGGTGTTGCCCGAAGGATTCACAACAAGTTACATCTTATAGAACAGTCACCTTCTCAGTCTTTGTTGTTTCTGGTCATTTTGCCACTGTTAGTATTGAATATTCATACATTTTCCTAGATGATGGGACCTTATTAGGTTCAGTTTACATCTCAGGTATTCACTATGCCAATATGTGGTGTATATAGTTCATATCTTTTTTTTTTCATTTATTTTTATTAGTTGGAGGCTAATTACTTTACAATATTGTAGTGTTTTTTGCCATACATTGACATGAATCAGCCGTGGATTTAAATGTGTTCCCCATCCCGATCCCCCCTCCCGCCTCCCTCCCCATCCTGGAAATAGAACTGCCATATGACCCAGCAGTCCCACTCCTGGGCATACACACCAAGGAAACCAGATCTGAAAGAGACACATGCACCCCAATGTTCATCACAGCACTGTTTATAATAGCCAAGACATGGAAGCAACCTAGATGCCCATCAGCAGATGAATGGATAAAGAAGCTGTGGTACATATACACAATGGAATATTACTCAGCCATTAAAAAGAATTCATTTGAATCAGTTCTAATGAGATGGATGAAACTGGAGCCCATTATACAGAGTGAAGTAAGCCAGAAAGATAAACACCAATACAGAATACTAACACACATAGTTCATATCTATTCAAATTCAACACTGTAAGGAAACAGCATGCTGGAACAAATTAAATTTTGAGTTCCTTTATCTCTGTACTTGTCAAATTCTGTTGGAAGGAAACAGTTTCTCTAGTAGTTATACCAGTATAAGTGAAACAAAGCAATAAAAGAAATTGAGGCCACTATCAGCAAGAATCTGAACATTTCTGTGTTTGAAATTTTCTATGTGAGTTAGATAATCGCTTCAGTTATTCCACAGCAGTCTTTCAGCTTCCTTGTGCTCACTTACCCTTCCAGAGAGATCACAGTGCTTCCAATTCACACTGAAGTTTCAGTGAGTGAGACCAGATCCAGTGTAGTATTAATAGAAGAGATGAACTTCATCTTTACAGGGAGAAAAGAGAGTTAGTTAGAATGCTGCTCTTAATGGGAAGTGGGTTTATCAGTTTGTAGAAATGGTGATATGAGAACACTTTGCCCAGTATCACTTTACCGATCAGCAGGATGTTATATTTTGGGGGCTATTTTAATAGTCATTCTGTTTTATCATTTTATCACTAGAATGATTATGTATTTAAACATGGGATGGCGTTTCTAACCAGACTCAAAATTAATACCTCTAGATTCAATGAAAAATGGTGATAGTGCTGATAAGATGAAGATGTCAGACATTGCTCGAAGTACTTTACATTTATTAACCTACTTATTTCTCACATAAATCATGAGATCATGGCTGTTTTTATCCTTCATCCTGTTACTTAAAAAATTAGTTGAAGAACTGTAGCAGAAGGTGATTAGGCAACTTGCCAAAATCACAAAGGTTTAAAATGGTGGAGTTGGAGTTTGAGCTCAGTAGCCTGGCATATGTCTTACTGCATCCTTCTCAAGGAGACGGGTGGATGGGAAATATTCCTTGAGAATGAAACATATAACAAAATGTTCTTAACAGTTTGCTAGCCACATATATATTTAATACAAAAGGGTTAGTTAGTGTCACAAGTCTTGGGGTTGATGGGTTAATAAGAAGGGGAACAGAGAGGTTCAGTGTTTCCTCTATTCACTGAGCATGAAAGCATGCACATATGATGATTCCAAGTGGGGCAGTTTGGATAGTCCGAAGTAGGAAAATTCCATGAGTATTTGGGAGGCCCTAGGACTAGAAAGTGGTAATACAGAACAATAACATCACTGAATTTAAATTTTTTTCTTAAATTTTTCTTGGCTTTTGCCTCTCTCTCATATGCTTCAATATCTATATTAGTTTGATCAGTTTTGAAGATAATTTTAGTAACAGCAGAAAAGTGAACCATCTAGGTGCGTATGATTGGGCCCTAGGAAGGACTAAAACCCTACTATCTATCCCTGTACACTCTCCCCATTTTTCCCCTGTTAGCTTCGCTGCTGTTCCCGGCTTTCATTATAATCCCAGTGGTGGTGGTTAGTTGCTCAGTCGTGTCCAACTCTGCGACTTCGTGGACTGTAACCTGCCAGGCTTACCTGTCCATGGAATTCTCCAGGCAAGGATTGGGTTGGGTTGCCAAATTCTAAAGCCTGGGCTAATGCGAGGATTGAACCCAAAGTGTATGAAATCCCATTCCCATTGTCCAACAAAAGTCATCAAGAACAGTGAGTGTTTCTCAAGTAACTGCTCAGAGAGGTAAACAAGTACCTCACTGCAAGGAAGTGATGAAAGTCTGTCTAAATTTAGGGGATTGATTTCCACAGATAGGAAGTCAATGAGAAAAACCTAGGGTGGAAAGAAGACCCAATGATCTCAGAGAACCAGAAGGAGGTCATATGAGGAGAGTGAAAGAAATTGTCAGGAGAGAGAGGGAAAACTTCAGAGAATCATGGAGAATATTACCAAGCTTTGGGCTGTTTATGACTCAGAAGACGCCCTGCTTTGGTGATCTTTCCTGAGGCTGAGAGGTCTCTGTATTCATAGGGACCAATATTTTTGTAATCCAACTGTAGGAACTTGAGAGCATTTGCTTTTGTTGCTAGCTTACAAATGTTTACCCCTAAAACTTCAGGACATGCATCCTATGAGCTCTGGCTTGGTCCTGCTTCTTTTCCTCTAGCCTCTAGGACTCTCAAACCCTTAACAAAAGTTATGCGCAGTTCCTCTCTGATGATCTTAAGCCCAGCCACTTGGGCATCTATTTAGTTTCCTCTCTGATTTTAAATTCTGTGCTAGAGAATGCATGATGTAAGTGATTCCCAGATATAAGCCTTTAGAAGGGCAGGTATAGATTAGGCAGCAGTAATTGACTGCTGAGCCTGGAAGCACAGGAGACAGAGTAGTCAATGTCTTTTATTCTCTGGAGTCACAGCTTTAGATTCATGAACTAAACAAAAGGAAATTTCTAAAAGCCTCTGGGTATTTTATTTAATGCGGGCCTTTGGTAATTCTGTGTTGAAGCTTTGACTTTGATGAAAACTCTTGGTTGTCTAGCAGGATTTGTAAAGAGACAAGGTGGGTCACAACATCTTTCATGCACTTACTCTCAGTATATCACATTTGGGAATGCCAGGGGAAGCTGTGTGTTGATCTTTAACTGACCATCAGGTTATTTTTCTTTGTCCATATGATGTGAATTCATAAACATCTCTCAGATGGGTATTTTAGTGGTCATTTCTGTCAATGATCAGAGAGATTTTCAGGAAAACATTTGAATGTAGACCATGAAAGTCAATGGAGTAGATGGTGTTAAGGGCTGAATGATATGTAAATAGTGACAAATGCATTTTCATCTTGAAGGAACAGAACTGAAAAATATTAGTTGGATTTTAGAGTTGGCCTTATTGTTGTCAAGAAGGATGAGTGGAAGTATTAGATTGAAGAAGAATCAGATTGTGCATTAATGCAGGAAAAACTAGTATGTTTTCATTTTTGGAAGATAATAAGACCGGGGCAGTAACAAAATAATAAACCATATTTATAATTACTATCCAAAAGCCGGATATTGTTCTATTTCCTTTTGACATGTTAACTATTTCTGCACAACAACTCTATGAAGTAGAGTATTGCAATATCCCCTTTCAGTTCAGTTCAGTTCAGTCGCTCAGTCAGGTCCGACTCTTTGCGACCCCATGAATCGCAGCACGCCAGGCCTCCCTGTCCATGAGGAAATGGAGGCAGAGGAATGTGAAATAATCTAGGCCAAGTTCACACAGCTATTAAATGGAGGAGTTAGGATTAAAATTCAAATGACAGGCTTCAAAATCTGGTTTTTGTCCATTTGTTAACTGGCCTCAAATGGAGGAGTGGAACTGAAGGTCTGTCACAGGAATGTTCGTAGGCTGAAGAGGAGCTGGATATATAAAAGAAGGAGAGGGGTGAGTGATATAGCAAAGTCTAAACTCTGATAGAAGACTGAAGAGGAGCTGGATATATAAAAGAAGGAGAGGGGTGAGTGATAAAGCAAAGTCTAAACTCTGATAGAAGACTGTGCCCCTGCTCTGGAAGATGACTCTGGGCAAGCAGACAGGACACATTTCATGTCATTTATTATTCTCCTGCTTTCACACTGTAATAAACAGCTCAATTGTTATTTTGGGGTTATTTTTTATATGTATTTGCTTTTGTATGTATGTTTTGGCTTATATTTGCAACTGGGATTATGCCATTCCTTACTATTGATAGACCAAATATATTTTGATACCTGAATTAATATTAATGTAAAGATGCATTGTGATTTAAACATGTTATTTGATATGTGTTACTTTTTGCCCTTTATCATTCATAATACAATGATTAAGATTTTATGATACTCTTTATTTACGTATATATTTTTATATTTAAAAAATTTTTATTGGTGTATAATTGATTTACAATATTGTGTTAGTTTCAGGTATACAGCAAAATGATTCAATTTTATCTATATATATTCCTTTTCATATTCTTTTCCATTTTGGTTTATTATAAGGCATTGAGTATAGTTCTCTGTGCTATACAATAGGACCCTGTTGTTTATCCATAGCATGTTTAATAGTTTGTATCTGCTAGTCTCAAACTTCCAGTCCAACCTTTCCTCTCTGACTACAACCACCAGTCTCTTCTTTGTGTCTGCGAGTCTGTTTTGTAGATAAATTCACTTGTGTCACATTTTAGGTTTCACATATAAGTGGTATCATATGGTATTCATCTTTCTCTTTCTGACTTACTTTGCATAGTATGGTAATCCCTATGTCCATCCATGTTGCTGAAAGCAAGCAATATGGCATTATTTCATAATTTTTTTCTGACTGAGTAGTATTCCATTGTAAATATGTACCACATCTTCTTTATCCATTTATCTGTTGATGGATATTTAGGTTGTTTCTATGTCTTGGCTACTGTAAATAGTGCTGCCATGAATATAAGGGTGCATGTATCTTTTGGAATTATAGTTTTGTCTGGGTGTATGCCCAGGAGTGAGATTGCTAGATATGGCAACTCTATCTTTAGTTTTTTTGAAGAACCTCCATACCATTTTTCATAGTGGCTGCACCAAGTTACATTCCCACCAACAGTGTAGGAAGGTCTCTTTTTCTCCACACTCTCCAGCATTTATTATTTGTGGACTTCTTAATGATGGCCATTCTGACTAGTATGATGTGCTGCCTCACTGTAGTTTTGATTTTCATTTCTCAACTAACATATAGTCATGCTAATTTCACATGCTATTTTATTATTTTATTGTTATAATTGACATATATTTGTTTCAGTGTACAACATAGTGATTTGATATTTCTATACATTATGAAATAATCACCACTGCGGCTGCTGCTAAGTCGCTTCAGTCGTGTCCGACTCTATGCGACCCCATAGACGGCAGCCCACCAGGCTCCCCCATCCCTGGGATTCTCCAGGCAAGAATAATCACCAGGATAAGGCCAATTAGCAATCATCACCATACAAAGTTGTTGCAATATTATTGACTACATTCCCTGTATGTATATCACATTGTTCCCAGGTGGCGCTTGTGGTAAAGAATCTGCCTGCCAATGCAGGAGATGCAAGAGATGCGACTTCAATCCCTGGGTAGGGAAGATCCCCTGAAGGAGGAAATGGCAACCACTCCATTATTCTTGCCTGGAAAATTCCATAGACAGAGGAACCTGGCAGGCTACAGCCCGTGGGGTCACAAAGAGTTGGATACACACACACACACACACACACACATTTATCTTATAGTTGGAAGTTTATACCTCTTAATCCCCTCACCTGTTCTGTCTGTCCCCCAACTCTGGCAACCACCAGTTGGTACTTTGTATTTATATTAGTCTATTTCTGTTTTCTTTGATCATTTTTTTTTTTGTTTTTCAGAATCCATATATTTAAAAAGTCAAATGGTATTTGTTTTTCTCTGACTGACTTATTTCACTTAGATAATATCCTCCAGATCAAGCCATGTTGCCACAGATTACAAGATTTATTATTTTATGGCTGGATATTATTCCATTGTGTATATATATATGTGTGTGTATGTGTATGTGTGTGTGTGTGTGTGTGTGTGTGTCTGTGTGTCTGTGTATAAAACCTATCTTCTTTATCCTTTCATCTCTTGACAGACGCTTAAGTTGCTTCAGTATCTTGGGTATTATAAACAGTGCTGCAGTGAACACAGGGATATACATAACTTATTTTTTTAAAATACAGCAGACAGAAATATTAATATGGTTTATTTCACAATGATATCTCAAGTTTAATTCTTTCAACAAGGATATGCATTGTTTGCACATCAAATATATGGGAATATTATTCATTTCTCAACACCTTTTTTCTTAAAACACAGTCCTCTTGGACTAGATTTCATTTTCTACTTTTTTTTTTCCGTTTATTTTTATTAGTTGGAGGCTAATTACTTTACAATATTGTAGTGGTTTTTGTCATACATTGACATGAATCAGCCATGGATTTACATGTATTCCCCATCCCAATCCTCCCTCCCACCTCCCTCTCTACCCAGTCCTTCTGGGTCTTCCCAGTGCACCAGGCTGAGCACGTGCACCCCAATGTTCATCGCAGCACTGTTTATAATAGCCAGGACATGGAAGCAACCTAGATGCCCATCAGTAGATGAATGGATAAGGAAGCTGTGGTACATATACACCATGGAATATTACTCAGCCATTAAAAAGAATTCATTTGAATCAGTTCTAATGAGATGGATGAAACTGGAGCCCATTATACAGAGTGAAGTAAGCCAGAAAGATAAAGACCATTACAGCATACTAACACATATATATGGAATTTAGAAAGATGGTAATGATAACCCTATATGCAAAACAGAAAAAGAGACAGAAGTACAGAACAGACTTTTGGACTCTGTGGGAGAAGGCGAGGGTGGGATGTTTCGAGAGAACAGCATCGAAACATGTATATTATCTAGGGTGAAACAGATCACCAGCCCAGGTTGGATGCATAACTTTTTGAATTAGTGTTTTCATTTTCTTCAGATAAATACTTAGAAGTGGAATTGCTTAATTTATTTTTGGTTTTTTGAGGAACCTCCATACTGTTTTTTGTAGTGACTGTACCAGTTTATATTCCCACCAACAGCACATGAGGATTCCTTTTTCTCCACATCCTCTCCAACACTTGTTGTTTCTTGTCGTTATGATAATAGTCACTCAGACAGGTATGAGGTGATTAGCTTGTTGTGGTTTTGATTTGCATTTTCCTGATGGTTAGTGATGTTGAGTACCTCTTCATGTGCTGACAGGCCGTTTATTTGTATGTCTTCCTTGGAAAAATGTCTATTCAGGTCTTCTGCCCATTTTTCAATTGTTTGGTGGTGTTGTTTGATACTGAATAGTATGAGTTCTTTGTAAATCTTAGATATTAAAACCTTACTGGATATATCATCTTCTAATCTCCTCTCCCATTCAGTAGGTTCTCTTTTTGCTTTGTTGATGGTTTTCTTCACTGTGCAAAAACTTTTTAGTTTGACATATATTTTTACTTTTGTTTTCTTTGCCTAAGGACACAGTTCTCCCAAAATACTGCTAAGATCAGTGTCAAAGAGGTTACAACCTATGTTTTCTTCTAAGAGTTTTATGCTTTGAAGCCTTACATTGAAGTCTTTTATCCATCTTGAGTTTATTTTTGTATATGGTGTAAGAAAGTGGTCCTCTACAGGTAGGGTATCTTTTTTTCCTCTTGCTGACTAGTAAAATCCCTGCCTTTTTCCTGTATATAGGACTTTTTTCTATTCCTCTTGTCCTATAACAGTGGGTTTTGCTCAGTGAACTTAAGCTACAGTTTTGATTCCCTTCTCCCTGTAGATTAAAATTTTTGACCCTATTTAAAATTACATTTTCTAACCAATCACTTGAACTTTTATCATTGTGGGTGACACATTTTATCTCATAAAATTCTTTAGCCATATATTTTTTTCTATGATGTAATAATTTGGTTTATATCTGTCTCTTATGCCTTTTTCCACTCTTTGATTTTTTTTGAGTTTTCTTTATTCTTATGTTTTAGAGGTGTCTCCTCTAAACAATAGGTATTTTTCTACAGCTTATAGGTTTTGTTTTTTAATTGTGGAAGTAAGCCATTTATATCTGGAATTAAGCCATTTGTATCTAATATGATTACCATTGTTTGGATTAATTTCTAACATTTTTTTTTTGTACGTTCTGTTTATCCTCCTTTTACACTTTTGACCTTAATTGAACCATTCCTTTCCACTCATATCTTTATCCCTGATCTTTAGCTTCCTTTTTTCTTCTCCTCGTACTACGTCTTATTCTTTCCATAGCTGACTTCTTGAAATATATAAATTATATGAATTGTTACCTATATGATGGACTGAATTTCCCTTTACAAGAAATTTGCTGGCTGCATTCCCAAGGAGCAGTTGGTAGCAGACTGCTTATTCATCCTCCTCTCTGGTCATGCTCCTCTGCTTCAGGGTGATCCACCTCACTGGGCTGGCTCTCCGCTTCCCTGAAGGCACTTCTTCCCCAATTCATTGTCACTCCTAAACCTGAGATGTACCAGACTTATTCTCTGAATCTCGCACTGTTGGTTTGACACTAGATGACTTTATTCCATGTCACTTAGTGAGCTTCTGGAGAAGGCAATGGCACCCCACTCCAGTACTCTTGCCGGGAAAATCCCATGGACGGAGGAGCCTGGTGGGCTGCGGTCCATGGAGTCGCTAAGAGTCAGACACAACTGAGCGAGTTCCTTTTCACTTTTCACTTTCGTAAATTGGAGAAGGAAATGGCAACCCACTCCAGAGTTCTTGCCTGGAGAATCCCAGGGACGGTGGAGCCTGGTGGGCTCCCGTCTGTGGGGTCGCAAGGAGTCGGACACGACTGAAGCGACTTAGCAGCAGCAGCAGTGAGCTTCATCTATATGCATTGGAAAAGCTATCAGCACCACCAAGAAACTGTCGAGGCACTTATCATACATCTCTCCTCTTCTTCCTTCCTCCTTCCCTTATCCAGATATCTAGTCATTGTTTTAGCAATGAGTTGTACTAAGTATTGATTATTTAAAAAATCATTTATTGAGTTCTCGGTGTGTCACATACCATACAAAGCACACACAGGTCAGAGAATTCTATGTGCCTTTGTCGAGCTAACATGGAATTTAAAAATGTAAAAAACAGGGCTTCCCTGGTGGCCCAGTGGCAAAGAATCTGCCTCCTAATGCAGGAGACATTGATTTAATCCTGGTGGGGGAAGATCCCACATGCCCCAGAGCAACCAAGCCTATGCGTCACAACTGTTGAGCCTGTGCTCTAGAGCCCAGGCTCTGCAGCAAGAGAAGCCTCTGCAGCACTGAGAAACCTGCAGACCATAACTAGAGAGTAGCCCCCGCTGACCACAACCAGAGAAAAGCCTGTGCAGCAAGGAAGACCCAGCACAGCCAAAAGCAAATAAATAAATATGTAAAAACTATCTATACAATACAGTGTATGTTGCAGTCACATCTAAATATTTTACTAAGTATTAACACATTTATTCCCCATAAAAATATGTTATGAGGTCACCGAAGGTTTAAAAATCAAGGTTACATAACTCCAAGTGCATCAGTGCATCATTATAGTTGGGAATCTTAATAATGGGGGAGGCTATGTATATGTAAGTGTAGGGTGTATATAAGAAACCTCTGTACCTTCCTCTCAATTTTGCTGTGAACTTAAAACTATTCGAACAATTTTTAATTTAATTTAAAACAAAAATAAAAGTGATTCTGAAATGTTAAAAAAAAAAATCAAGGTTACATAACTCTAAGAGATAAAGCTACAATCAAAACTTCAGAGTCTATCCCTTAACCAGTACACCAGCTGTGGCAGTATCCAAGTATCCAAGTCATTTCATATTTTTTTGTGCCAAGATTTAACCCTGCTGTGTGACCCAGATTGAGCTCCTCACTGTGACCTCATTGGCAGGTGGCCTCTCAACAATATATTGACCTGTCCACCAGAACTCTGAGGCTTGTTCATGATATTGGCCTTGGCTAACGACACAAACTCTGAATCTTTGAACCCACAATAACAAGTTCCAGTCCTGCTATTCCAGGGAGTTTCTCAGTTCTTCATTCTCTTTCCCACAAAATTCCTGTTAGATACTCATTCAACGTCCTATCCTCTTATCTCTTCATACATCCAGAATATCTGCATTCTGACCAGAGTGGCAACATTCAGCCTCAGGTGTTAAATCCAATTAAGTTGTCAGAGGCAAAGAAAAACCAACTGGTCAATTTTAAGGAACTATTTTAATCTCTGGGTTTTTCAAATTCTGTTGAATTTTGATACTATAATATCAAAATGAAAATAGTGAATTAAATTAATTCTTCTAAGAATCTGAAAATATCCAGGATGTTGGAATTTACCATCTGAATTATTCAGGTCATCATTTCAGTTCTTCTACACACTGGTGTAGGCCTTATCAGACGGTACATTTGGTCTCTAAGCCCCTAACCTGAGAAAGTTGCCAAAACTTAGAACGCCTTAGTAAGACAGGCAGCAGACTATGTTAGCAATTTTAGACACATCACAGGTGAGTGCCAAAGCCAGAGTCTCTGAGTGGTGGTAACTTCATGTGAGTGAAAAGAAGCAAGTTTCCAAAATACATGTGTCTTAATTCTATTTATTTAAATTCAGAAATAGGTTAAACTAAATTACATAATGAAAATCAAGGGAATAATTAAAAATTTAGAGTAGTGTCAGTTTTGAGGCATGGCGAAGAGATGGTAAATGAATACTTTCTTAAGCTGAGTGAGTATATGTGCATTCATTTTGTAATTATTCTAACTTGTACAGATGTGTTTTGTACATTTTTGTGTGATTTTTAAAGATAAAATGATAAGAGGAATAAAATAGATTGCAAAGATGTTAACAGTAAAAAAGCAAAAGACATAAGTGAATTAAGGTAAAATTGAAAAACTTGTCTTGAGTTGTCACTTTGCGAGTCTCATTCTCTGGCATATTTATTACCTTTTTGGGTCACCTTTTGAAGGAAGAAACTTCAGGCCTACTAAGGGAATGGTGTTCCTGGTAAACTAATACTGAGAATTTCTGCATAAATGTAACCTCTCAGTGATAAACACTCGGGTATATGGTGGATTGTTACCAGTTACTTACACCTCTTGGGAAGACTACATGTGAGCAAGGTCTTCTCAAACTTCTGGAGGCCAGATGGACATAAAAAACACCCTGAGAGAATGGCAAGAAGAGCTTCTTTAAGGCCTAGACAGAATGCTTTCACTGATCAGGCAGTCTGGTAAGCAGTGGGGTAACATTATGGTCATTGAAGTTCAAGGGCATGGCCCCTCCACAGGAGAGAACAGTACTGGGCCTCTTGGTTTTAGGGATGTCTTCATGCAGTTAAATTCATGTCTACTTATACTAAAGAGGATTCGACTGAGTTTGTTGGTACCTTTTCTCAAGCACTGTCATCCTGTGACATCTGTGCCCTGACTATAAAACTAGATTTCATCCCAGGTGCAGTTCCTTCACCATTAGAAGCTTGACCTTGGAGGTTTAGCTGGTGCTTCACCTTAGGTTAAAGAAACCAAATAAGGCCTTGAATATTTTGCCTGTGGAAGGTGATAATGCATGTAGAGTTTTCTGGAGAATCAACTGAAAAGAGGCCACAATTATGAGTTATAAATGGCTAGATGTGGTCGAAAAGCCTTTACAGCAGACAATTGGAACTTAGTTTATGAAAGAGGCCTGAGAAATGTGCAAGTTAATATTAAGTAAATTTAAAATTTTTTGCTTAGTTTTTGCCCTTTTTCATTTTACAGTTATTTAGATGATTGCAAAATACAGATTAAACAAAGCAGAAGCAGCATGATAATTGATTTATGTCTTACAGGTTTTATGTCTTATAGGTAACAATGAATTTTGTGAGATTGATGCAGTGCCTTAAAACCAGCAAACAAACAAACAAACAAAAAACCCAGCAAACCATCAGCCCCTACACAGTGACCAGTTGTTTGACAGCTGAGAGGTGAGGGACAAAGATGGTTTCAGGACTCCTGTGTGATAAGATCAAATTATTTGTCTAAGGCACATTGCCTACACTCTACACGGGGAAGATCTTGATGAGATCAGCTTATTGGAGAATATGCAAGTCTGAATAATGACTATGTGAGAAATAAAGTTTCTAGAGCCACAGAGCCTCCTTGTAGCCTCTTACACTGGTGATTTGGCCAGCACTATGCACATACATGGGGGCTTTCCTGATAGCTCAGTTGGAAAAGAATCCACCTGCAATGCAGGAGACCCTGGTTTGATTTCTGGGTCAGTAAGATCCACTGGAAAAGGGATAGGCTACCCATTCCAGTATTCTGGCATGGAGAATTCCATGAACTGTGTAGTCCATGGGGTTGCAGAGTCAGACACGACTGAGCGACTTTCACTTTCACTTTTCACTGCACATACATGAGTTCTTAGAAATTTTATCTGAGTCTGAGCTCCATCTCTGTACATTCATTGTCTCTCTGCAGAACTTTTAGCTTTTTACGCCTGTCTTCTATGGCCATCCAGTTGGACTTCTTTTATTTTCAACCCTCTACACTTATTTATGACTTTTTTCTCTTACAGATCCAGGACCCTGCATTCTTATCAAATATATGGCTTTTAGCATATTCTCCAGAATCAGTAAAAATAATGATAGAGTCATAAAACTAATAATTTTACTAAAACAGATGTTTCAAAATGAGAAAAATGGATCAATTTGTTCATAACAAAATTTTCTAGATTAAGGTGATTATTTAATAATTTGATTTTCCTTTAAAAGAAAATAAAGGGAGCTTTCCTTCCTATAACTTTATGCCATTCTCTCATGTACCTCTAATGTAGGTTGTAGCATCTGACGTTGTAAGTACTCAAGAGTGCTCCTTACTACTGCAAACTCACCTAATGTCCTTTTCTATGCAGATTTATTCCAGTTCTTCTCTATCCTATGTTTTCATTTCAGTACCTGACATGTTGCAAATACTTTTCCAAAGTTCTTTTCAGAGCCACCTTCACCTCCTTGTTTTTCAGACTGTAAATGAGGGGATTCAGCATGGGAGTGATGCAGTATATTGCACAGAGAAGATCAGTTCTGCAGGGGATCCTGAATTTGACATGAGATGGCGGAGCAAACCTGAGCCAAAGTACAGTGTCACTGCAGTGAGGTGGGAAGAGCAGGTGGAGAAGGGCTTGCTTCTGCCTGAGGTAGAGCTGATACTCAGGATGGCGGTGATAATGTGGGCATAGGATAGGGAGACCAAGAGGAAGGTTCCCAGCCCATGCAGCAGAGTGGAACAGAGCAAGGCAATGAGGTTTCTAGAGATATCAGAGCAGGACAGGGAGAGAAGAGAGGGCATTTCACAGCTGTAGTGAGGGATGATTTTGGCTTCACAGAAGATCATGTTCAGAGCCAGGAAGATGTTGATGAGTGCGTCCAGAAAGCCCAGGCCCCATGAGCCCCACACAAGCTGCTTGTACAGTTGTTTACTCATGATCTGCCCATAGAGTAGAGGGTGGCAGATTGCGGCATAGCGGTCATAGGCCATCACTGAGAGCAGACAGGCTTCGGTCCCTGCAGCAACAAACACAAAGAAGACCTGAGCTAGGCAGCCCTCTACCGATATCGTTTTCCTTCGAGACAGGAGGTTCTCCAACATCTTGGGCACTGTGACTGAAGAGAAGCAGATATCAACGAAAGAGAGGTGGCTCAGGAAGAAGTACATGGGCGTGTGGAGGTGGGAATCAGCCTTGATCACCAGCAGCAGCATCAAGTTCCCCATTATTGTCAGAAGGTAAATCCCCAGGAATAGCACAAAGAGCAGAGCCTGGATGTGAGGGTCGGCAGACAGTCCGAGGAGGATGAACTCTGTGACGGTACTGTGGTTCCTCAAGTCCATTTACAAAGGCCTTTCCCTGGAAATAATATAAACAGGCATGGGAGCCAAAAGTCTTTCCCCAGACCCCTCCCCTCCCCTGATAACAGGGGGTTTTCCTAGGTGACCTCTGGCTACACTGGAATTTTTCCATGTATCTGTCCTCTGTTCATATCACCATTGTTTGTAAATGTTTTTGCTTTCTATTATGACCTCAGCTTGTGTCAATCACTTGAAACAAAAAGATCAAGATATGATATCCATTTAAGAACATGCATATGAAGAGTAAATATATAAATGTAATTACTACAATGGGAACTCAAATTGAGATTTAGTGAGGGCCAATAATGACACTACATTGAGTGAATTTGACAATATTCTTAAGAAAGCAATATGATTGCTCTTGGAAAATGTTTCTGACAGATATTTAGTTTGCATGAACATGAAGTTTGTAGTCAAAGGCTCAGAGAAAAATCAAGTTATATTTGGTTTAACATAATGGCAACCTGCTCCAGTATTCTTGCCTGGAAAATTCCATGAATAGAAGAACCTGGTGGGCTACAGTCACAAAGAGATGGACATCAGAGATAGTGGCTAAAAATGTGGGCTCCTGCATCAGACTAGGTTCAAATTTCAGCTCTACCTCTAATTAGGTACTTGACTTTGTACATGATGTGTAAAACTCCTTGCTTGGATTTCCTTATGTTTAAAATGCAAATTAATAACAGTACTAAGAAAGGTTCTAGGATTAAATATGAGATTATATATAAAGTTCTTAAAAAACATCTACTCCTAACTGTCCATTACTGTTATTATTTGAGATTGTAAGTCTAGGCAAAAGTCACCTAAATTCTCACATATGGTGAAGCTCTATTAAAGACTAAAGTTGTTTCTGTTAATACTGCTATTGTACTTAACTTTACATACCTGTATATACTTTATATACCTTATATACCTTTATATATAAGGTATATTTTAGAATATTGTAAATTCTAAATTTTAGAATTGTAAATTTTATAATTATTTTGGAGGAGAGCAATTTGTAATTACTGTGGGTACTTTCACTCAGAAAGGAGGAAATAAAAGTATTTCCAATATATATATATACGTATATATATATGTACATATATGTTGGGGTCCTTTAATGGACCGGAACCTTGTGGTGCGGAGTCGACGATAAGAAAGTGAAAGAGAGAAAGAGAGAGAGAGAAAGAGAGAGAGAGAGAGAGACAAAAAAGACCCGGGGACCTAAGCTCTGATGGAGCAAAGGTGCTTTAATGATTTTTCTATGAGTATATATAGGCTGCAGTACAAGAAACTTCTTTCGGGAATGATAGAGATCAGAAAACCAAACATACAGCAACCGTTACCAAGGGACCAAGGGGTAACGTTAGTCACAAGGTCAGGACACATCCATATCTCAAGTAAGGGGAAGGAGATTAAGCTGTTTTGTCCTAAGGAGAATGTTTACTAAAGGAGACCCATGCTTGCCTCACATAATGACCTCAGTCCCTGGGAGCAGCGTGCTGTTCCACTTGAAGAGGGACAAAGGACTCATGAGAGACAGCACGTAGGAATCCTCCCGTCAAACATTCCCTGACAATTCCCCCTTATTTATTTATAATATTTGTAAGAAGAGTTCTGACCATCAGAGTTTGTTTAGTTTTGACAGTCTTTGCATGAAGGCAACAGTAGACAATAAATATAATTGTTAAGACAATCACCAAAATTATAGTTCTAGACCCAATGCTATGAGTAAGGCTTTGAAACCATCTATGTGGGTCTAGCCCAGATAATTGATTAGCCAATTGTATAGCTAAAGTTCCCATACTAGTGGAAGAGGGCAGATTATTAGAAAAGGTTTTACATATTTCTTTTTGTAATAATTGTACATTCAGAGAGGCATTATCATGTATGTTTTGTAAATGAAACTTGATTTGTTCCCAGTTGTAGGCACTGTTATTAAAATGAACAGGAGTAACACAAAATTGAGTAGAATTCCAGTCACATTTTAGCATCACCTGTTTTTGTACATCTGTTAATTGATCTCCAACCCATTCGATGGCTGTTTTCAGGTCCTGTATTTCTTTTTGAATATCCTCATCTATTTGAGACTGAGTGGCTCACATAGTATAAGCATTTTTAGTCCAATTTTAGATAAAATTATGTGTTTGAATTGAGGTTTGTAAAGTAACGCTAGTGATGACAGCAATGGTGCAAATAGTTATTAATCCTATAATGCCAAAAATCAGCCATCCAATGAATCGTTTACATCACTAGAGCAATTTAGTAAGCAACCGGGAAGCAAGTCCAGCCATGGGACCTTCTTCCCAGGGCTGTTGGAGATTTATTGGTAACCATAGACTACGTCGAGATCAAAGAATTAAAAGAGAATCATATCTTAAGGAAATAGAGGAGTTAAGACAAGTATATAATCTGCAATTTATGCAAGTTACAAAACGTATAGTCTTATTGAATTGTAAATTTTTTATAGCTACAACAAAAGGAAGTGGAACATAGGCTTGTATAAAATATGATTGATTATAGTGAAAGAAATAATTGCTATAGCTATGATTGGTCCCCGGGGAATGTCTGGTCCAAGTCCCAAGTTCTTCAGTGTATGCAGCAAGTTTTCAGATGTCCTATTGTTTAGGCCCAATCTGTTTATCAAGGATGATTCGAGGACGAGGCGGGGGCCATTCCATCATCAAGCTAGCCAAGAAGTCCTCTGTCATGGTAATGTTCTGTTGTAGTATTAGTAACCTTCCATGTTACTTGAGTAATATAATCATACATAGTATTGTTAATATCATCTGAGCAGTTCAATAACCACATACTATGGGGTCCCCAATTGATAATTGTATGATTAGCTATAAACATTAATTTTCCTGGTTTGGCATGACATTTTTGTCCCAGTGAACAGGAATATATTTAAAGTTCTTATTAGTAAACCCTTGGCATGTTGTTCTTTGTTCTTTCCTTAATTCTTTCTCTAAAGTTTCAGTAGTATAAACATGGTTTACTGACAAAGAAAGGGCAGTAAATAATCCAAGTAGCGTCCGAAAACCCTTTTCTGGAGGCAGGACGAAAGCCCAAGTTTGTCGACTAACGTTTATACATAATTCTGCTGGGCCCATACGTAAAGGAAGGACTTCATAACCTAGAACGATATTAATTAGTTTTTCTTTTTCTTCAGGATGAGAGGGCCCCTCCAAGTTCTAAGGAGGAGGCATATGTGTTGACTCATTAGTGGATATGGTTGGTCTTATATCTGTCCATTTTACAACCTACAATAAAAAAGGGGGGTTAGGTATATAAGCCCAGTAAGTGTGATCAATAGGTCAGCCTGAGCGGGGGAAGCAAAAGCAAGCAAAGCAAGCATAGCGAAGAAAAATATTTTTAGGATTCCGAGGCATTCCCTGTTGAGAAATCAGGTTTTCAGTTTAGTTAGCAAGGGTTTTTATCTGTCCCCAAATAGGGAGATCATAAGGTCGATGACGTCGAGCGCGGCGTTTTTTGAAAATTTTTAATGTCGCCAGGGCTTATATTGGAATTCTTTCTTCCTGGGTTTTTTGCTGTTTCATCTCTAGTCTGAATGCTGGGGGCCCCCTTAGGTTGAATCTTCTGAAGAGGAAGTCATGTGAGCTCGTTGGATCCATCTGGAGAAATAGAAGCATATCCTTTTCCTGTAAGATTAGTTTCTTAGATTTCTATTGATTAGTTAACCCGTCTTGATATCAAATGGGCAAAGGAAAGGAAGTGTCCTATAATGTTTCAAAACTTCTTTTTTTGTTTGTTTGTTTTTTGCTTTTGTCAAAACATCTCTTTGTGGTAAGTTTAAAAACTATAAAACAAATAAGGCTATATTAACAACAGTTATAAAAAGAGAGGAAAGCAATAACGATGAAAACATTCTTAGGAAATATTTCAGTCTAAAAGAAAAAAAATCATTCAGAAATCTGTTTGGGACTAGTATTTGGCTGTGGTTTGTGTTATTTGGGGCAAAGGATTAGGAGTAACCATTCAAATATTTTTTCCTAAGTGAAATTATTGAAAACGTGATGCAGAACAACTTGACAAAAGAAATGTTGCTCACATCCAAATATATTTGACCTTGTCCTTGAAAAAGAAATGCAGCTTAGCAACTGTTGAATCTCACTGTTCAGTGTGTTAAAGAGGATGACTACACTTCCAAGACAGACTTGAAAAGAAGGCAAACATTCCATATTTCTGATATTTTTAGGAACAAATAATCCATTCGGGAAATGGTGTTTTTTTTTTGTTTTTTGTTTTTTTAATGCTGTTTTCGCCCTGCTTTAAGAATCCTACACATTGGGAACAGAAATAGTCACACCAACAATAGTTACAGGCTTAAAGTCTACACTACACCAGAATCTAGCAAAGTTTGTTCTGGACAAGGAAGACAAAAGTGTTCCTGTGTATATTCTCTTATTTAATTTTTTATTTGCAATTACAGTGTGTAATGTGTTTGTCCAATCATGTCTTGTGTTTGTGGACTATAAGGAATGTCTGTAATCTGTTTAATAGAGAATGAATATAAAAATTGTTTGAACTGCTAGAAATATAGGCAGAGTCATTGTCTGTTTTTATAGAATTAGGTGTTCTCATTATTGTGAAGTAAGTTGATAGGTGAGTTATAACATGTTGTGTAGTCTTACCTTAGAGAGGTGTTGCCCCTAGAAAAGAAGAAACTGTATTGATCGAGACATGTAAGAAGGAAGAGGAAGAAAGTTCAGGACAATGAGTTACATCAATTTGCCATAAAATTTTCTTTCATTTGTCATAAGCCTTTTTAAAATTCTAGCAGTAAATATCTTTAAAAGTTAAAAGGCCAAAACAAAGTATGATAGCATAATAAACAAATCCAATGTTTATTTTAAATAAACATACCATACTTTGTGGTTTTCATTGTGATCCACCCAAGCATTTCAACTGCATTTTCTAATATATTTGCAGCCTGAATGTATCTGCTGACCAAAGTTAATTCTATTAAATATTGTTTTCCTAGAATTTTTCTCGTTTCCAATTTGGTTTAATTTGGAGAAAGAACATTTGCTGTAGCTAGAACGACAATGAAAAACTAGTCTAGTAAAGTTTATGTAAATACCACTTTATTCTATAATAAATGTTTCAACAATTAAAAAAAAATATTTTTGTATTCATCATTTTATTTGCCATTTCTTATATCTTTCTGTTAAAAGCATATATTTTACTTTTCTATAGCAACCATGAAATGTCTTGTATGTTAGCATTTTATAGACCGTTGAACATATTTCTCAAATCATATTATATTATATATATATCCATTCATATATAAATATATATTTATATTCATTAACAGCTCAAAATCTCTTCAGCTCTTCTGCAAGAAAAACCCCTTTTAAGAGTAAGCCAATGTTCAGCAATTAACGTTTCAAAATCTTACTTCATTTGGACATGACCCAGCCATTCACAAACTTCTACTACTTAGTTCAGCACAACTCTAGAAACCTAAGTCACTCCAATCCCAAGAGATGGCTCCAGATTATAGATAATAGATCATTCTATCAAAAATACAATTATTTCTAATAGAGCTTATCTAAAAGTTTTTATCTCATCTATATATTTGTGTATATATATATATATATATATAAAGAGTTACCCTTTTGTTGACAAACTTAGTTTACCTTAAACTAAGGCATAATAAAAGTATTATATAATGTTAATGACTCAAGACATGTCCCAACTAGATTAACAAATAATTATATTTAAATCACATTCACATTTAAATAAACATTATACCCAACATTGAATACCCTTCAGTTCATGTAAAGCTGAATCTAAATAGAGCTCATTAATTCCACACTATCTAAAAAACAAAGACATACATTGAGACATAGATAATTTTAGATACATAGGCATAGTTCTCCATTTGAAATTTAAAATATCCTTTTGTTTTATTTATTTATTTTGAGCTCCACCAATTTGTTAATGGCTGGAGTCCTAGATAGAGTGGGCTGTGTATCCCAAGGACATGATAAGAGTTAACTTAAGGTTTTTTCTTAGTCCTATTTTTGTTTCCCAGGCAGAACTGGAGCTCCAAAAAAAAAAATTTAACAAGTTAACCTTTTCCTAACTGCACGTGCAAGAAGAATCGGTTTTGCAATTTCAAAAAATATTTTATTTTCATCAGTTTCTTCCGGAGTCTAAAGAATATCATAGCCATTCAGTGTCAAAAATATCATTCATTTTTTTTTTTGTAGCTATATTATATTATTAATGATATATGCATGAGGGAATTGTTGTCACATAGGAAGTAAAGCCTTGGCTACAAAATTCTGACAAATACTAGGACTGTTATGGAGACGGCAATGGCACCCTATTTCAGTACTCTTGCCTGGAGAATCCTAGGGACGGGGGAGCCTGGCGGGCTGACATCCATGGGGTCGCATGGAGTAGGATACGACCGAAGTGACTTAACAGTAGCAGTAGCAGGACTTTTAAGCATACCTTGAGGTAACATAATCTATTGAAATCTTTTATGAGGCCCGATATGATTAGGATAAGGGAGAGAGAAAGTGAATCTCTGCCGGTCTAAAGGGTGTAAAGGTATATTTAAAAAGCAATCTTGTGAATCAGTAATAATAATGTGCCAATTTTGAGGAACAGTAATAGGTGATGGGATCTCTGGTTGCAAAAAAGAGCAAGATTCTTCAATATGTTTCAATTTTAATTGTGTGTTTATAAGTTCTTTAGTAGCTTGTAATATATATTTTAATGTAAGTATTTTCTACTGTAAGTATAGCTGTAAGACTAAAGAGATGACTGGGGGAAAAAAATGGGTGGGACTCAGTGTGAGCCCCTGGGCCCACCTGAAGGAGCATTACTGGGATGGCTGTGTTCCCAGGTCAGCTTGAAATCTCTAGGAAAGTCAGCAAGAGGAGTGCTTGAGAGGTTTCATGCTGCAGGAAAGAGTAGCGTCCAGGAAAGAGGACTCTGCCCAGTACCACACATTCTGGACCTCCCTCCAATACAGTGTAGCAAACAGGTTTGGAAATTAATCCTGTAGGACAGTGAGAGTTTGACTGAGAGCTCTTACCTTCTGTTGGAAATACCTACTGCAGCTACTGTCGGTCCCTTAGGAGGAAATCTCTACCCATTTTTTTCTGCTCACATTCAGAGGCCTGTTTAAAATAGGAATAGAACATTCACTCATATTCCTCTTTTGCACAGATATTTAGATGGACTTTTGTCTTTCTTAGATACTGCCCTCACTCTCCATATCCCAAATTTCTCCTCCGTGGCCAGATTCTGTTCATGTCTCTCAACTCTGTTTCTTATAAGTCTTCAGGTCTTGATTACAACAAGGCTCTTTTCGCTTGAATGCTGAATATTTACCAGTGATTTCCAGCTTTGTCCTCACACCTGGAAGTCTGGTCTTCGGTTACCCACAGGACTCATTGGGGTGGCTCAGTCAGTTTCCCAGTCCTGTCCATTCCCAGCAAGTCCAAAGCTCGGCCAAAGGGAAGTTCTGATTCCTACTCATTAACTCCTTAGCCATAAACCCACCTCAGAATCCTCCCCACTTCCCCAAAGCAGATTACCTGTACATCCTGTTGGATAAGGCACTCTGCTTTCCAGTGTGGCTGCAGAACTTTTATTTAGATTCATCTATTAAGAAGGAAGATGATTCATCTACCAAAAAAAGTGATTTCTAAGTCTTGTATCATGGGAGAATTTATAAAATCCCGGTGATGACGTGTTTCACTGAATTCTACACTAATAAACTTATATGGCCAGAGAGCAGTTTCTTTCAGCGGGTCTCAAATACACCTTAGTTTTCTTTGTGTGTAGTATCACATCCCAGCCACACGTAGTATTATTTGAGTTTAACTATTCCACATAGCAGCTATGTTTAGTCAGTTGGCTTGTTTGATTCCTTGCCCTCAACAGCCCAGGAGTTGGTAAGGGCACAGCTTTTATATCACATAGTCACCATCTGAAGCTGGACTTAGTTTTCAAGAACTGTTTTCAACACTGAGTTTTATAAGGACCAAGGGGATCTCTTAGGTGTGTCCTTCGGAACGTCTAGGTGATGCAATGACCTTTAAATGTTAATTCTAAAATCACCTGAGCTAGTGGGAGTTAGAAATAAGAATGGCCAAAGGGGTATTTATCTGGCTCCCCAGGCAGGAAAGGAATAGTTCACAAGTGACACTCCAAGGGCTGGGTCTTCTCTCTGGCGAAATCACCTCCAGTTGAACTTGCTGTGTAAAAGTATTTTGTTGATCAAATAAGTAAAAAGACAAAAAAAGTTAATAAGGATAATAATTTTCTTAAACTAACTGTTCTGATTTTATTTTTTCGATAGATCCAATCAGATTCCTAAGCAGGGTTGTGTTACAGTTTGTGTGCTCCCATGTTTGGGAGCATTTAGGGGAATGCTTGTTAGTAAGTTCATTATAGTCTTAAGTAGGAATAGTCTCATATAAACCAAAATTTCTATTTGTTTGTTACAGTGAGTTAAAAGGTTTTCATTCAAACTAGACTTTTGTGATCTAACAATTATTCCCTACTGTCACTTGCCAATTAAACTAGTAAGCAAAAGAAATATAATAGATGTTTGGGATAATTAAATGTACTTTTTTTTAGACATTTGATTTTTTTGTTAACCTATATGACATTCTAATTTTATGTTTATTTATTTTCTCTTTACAGCCTTTGTTCTTATATGTCTCTAAGACTATTCGTGTATGTTGTTCAATTGCTCAATTGTATCTGACTCCTTGTGGCCCCATAGACTACAGCATGCCAGGCTTCCCTGTCCATCACAAACTCCCGGAGCTTACTCAAACTCATGTCCATTGAATTGGTGATGCCATCTGACCATTTCACCCTCTTGTCCCTTTCTCATCCTGCTTTCAATCTTTCCCAGCATCAGGGTCTTTTCCAATGAGTCAGTTCTTCACATCAGGTGGCCAAAGTATTGGAGTTTCAGCTTTAGCATCAGTCCTTCCAATGAATATTCAGGATTGATTTCTTTTAGTATTGACTGGCTGGATCTCCCTGCAGTCCAAGGGACTCTCAAGAGTCTTCTCCAACACCACAGTTTGAAAGCATTTGTTCTTCAGTGCTCAGCCTTGTTTATGGTCCAAATCTCACATCCATACATGACTACTGGAAAAACCATAACTTTGACTAGATGGACCTTTGTTGGCAAAGTAATGTCTCTGCTTTTTAATATGCTGTCTAGAGTTGTTATAACTTTTCTTTCAAGGAGCAAGCGCCTTTTAATTTCATGACTGCAGTCACCATCTGCATTGATTTTGGAGCCCAAGAAAGGGAGATGCAATTTAAACCACAAGGAGATACTATTATACACACACCAGAATCTGTTGTTTGTCCATTTAAAATTATTATTTAAACTGTATCCTCTTTTACAACTAAATTATTTAACATAACAAAAAATTAAGTTACTAATACTTCAATCTCTTTATTAAGAGATAAAATGTGTAAAAATTATTTTTAAATGAGAAACATCATCACGAACTGGTCACTTTAAAAGAGCCCCTCTCTCTGAGGAAGGAAAGAATACCATCCATCTAGCAGCCACCAGACTGCAGCCACTCCCTACATTGAGCCCTGAGGAAACTCAGGATGTGAAAACACAGGATACTGGCTCCTGTGTTTTTTTAAAGGTTCTTATCAAAGAAATGATTTTAGTGAGCCCAGGCTCTTACATCTTCCCAACACAGAAGAGTGCTGAATTCCTTTACTTAAGATATATATATATTTTAATTAACAATAATCTTTTGCTATTCAGACTACCTGCCCTTTATGCAAAACTCCTGTATATCTTGGGTCCCCTTCCCCTAGCTTCCTTGGAGCAGTTCTCTCTTGCTGCTTCCTGGACTTGAGATCCTAAAACGTCCCACCAAATAAAATATAACAATAAAATGAAATAAAATTTCCTCTCAAGAATCTGTCCTGCCTCTATCTGCCTAGTAGGAACAGTCTTCAGATATGATAGAGGGGATAGCCTTGAGATCTATAGGATTGTCTTTATGCTATTATTCTACTGTGCCCTTTCCTTTTAGGTATATGCCTGAGTCTTTAGTATTTTTTCTCTCAATCACTGTCATCCAAGTGATACTAGAATGCTGACTATAACCAGCCTCTTTCAGAGTGATAACAACAGATCACCCTATGACCCAGATCTAAGGAATGCTGACTCCTGGAGTTACACATATATATGGAGTTTATGCCCCAATTTAAGCCTAGGAAAGCAATAGAAATAGTCTATTATTCATGGAAGGTACATTCATGGAGGGTTACAGTGCTTATTGAATTTTTAAAAAAATTTATTCTGATTTTGGCAGCAATTAAGAAGAGGCTTCACCTGGGGGAGATCAATGATGAAGTTAAGAAAAACCATGATCAGACCAATTGTAATGAGGTGAGTTTGTTAAAGACCTTGGGAAATTGACTGCTATATATTAAGATAGATAAAATATATAATGAAGAAAATATTTACAGAAGAATAAATATAATTAGTAAGGCACAGAATGTTTTATTATCACTAATAACCAAAGAAATACAAATCATAAAATTCATATTGTTTCTTGCTTTTCAAATTAGTACATTATATTTTGAAGACAGTGGTATCTAAGGCAAAGGAGAAACAGTTGTTAGCATCATTTCTGGCTTTAAACTGGGTCCATTACCGATTAATCCACTAAACCGGTTCAGGAGTGATTCTAACTGAGGAAATGTGGTGCAAAGAAGTCTAATAAAATGTTACTTGTAAGGGTGAAAGTCTAACTCAAACTGTGTTCTAAACAGTGTAAAGAAGTGAATTCTAAAAATGTAACAGTGAAATATGCTTTTAATGACATTCTCAGGAAACGGATTAATCAACTATGAAGAAGATGTGTAATAGAATGTTAAGATAACTAAAACTTATGTTTACTATGTCTTTGAGTCAATATGGAAAAACTCTTACAACATTAAGTATTTAAGTCGGATACACACTTGCACAAATTATATGATTGTTACCAGGCATAAAGTACAGAATATTATGAGAAATTGATCTGGACTTCTCCTCTTATGCCAGAATTGAAAGTAGGGCTCACAAAGAAAAAGCTATATTCTTTGTTTTCATTGCTGTTCAGTTGCCAAGTCATGTCCAGCTCTTTATGACCCTATGGACTGCAGTATACAAGGCTCCCCTGTCCTTCACTATCTCCCAGAGTTTGCTCAAACTCCTGTCCATTGAGTCAGGGATGCTATCCAACTGTCTCATCTTCTGTTGCCCACTTCTCCTGCCCTCAATCTTTCCCAGCATCTATATTTTTATGACCAACAGTTGTGGTCAGATGCCTTTTCTATGGCCTTAGTAATAGTTGCCAGACCAGATCTGCCAGTGTTAACCATGCCACTCCTGTTTCCAATGTGTCTAAGAAATCTGGAAGATATTTTGAGAGAGTGCAGAAGTCTATGATGTCTTCATCATGTGGAAAAGAGTGGTGTTTGATTTGACCACAAAATTATTTCCCGTAAGATCTTTTCCATGTCTAAATCAGACAGATGACTATTAGTAGGGTAATATGAGAGCTCATTCTTCTATTTGTAGTAAGTAGAGGAATTTAAATTTTATAAATTTAAATTTATGTTTTTAACATTGGGAAATGAAAAACCTTATTAGTCATATAGAATCAAGTGATTATTACAGTGAAAATAAAATAAACTTCCAATAATTTGCTGTATATATTCTAAGTCCACTGGTCACAGAGTAGTCCCTTACTATAAGGAAATGAATGTGTGGTAGGTGCTATGATTGATAAGCTTATGTCACAAAAAGTGTTACCAAATGTGAGTAGAAACAGCTATGGGTAATGAAATATTTTTTAAAAAACCACAGTTAGTATGTCATACATCAATGTCTGCCTATTGATAAATAATTTTAGTACTATATGACATCTAGGAGAAAATATATGTGTAAAATCTATAATTTAATTATTCTGGAAGTTAATCAAATGCCAAGGAAAAATAAATGCTAAGATATTAAAAGGTATAATATGTTTCTATGCAAAATTTGTGATATTACCAAATCAATGTATTTGGTAAAATTTATTATTTATTATTTTATTATTCAGTCAGTTCAGTTCAATCGCTCAGTCATGTCCAACTCTTTGCAACCACATGGACTGTAGCACACCAGGTTTCCCTGTCCATCACCAGCTCCCAGAGCTTGCTCAAACTCATGTCCATTGAGTTGGTGATGCCATTCAACCATCTCATCCTCTGTCGTTCACCTTCTCCTCCTGCCTTCAATCTTTCCCAGCATCAGGGTCTCTTCTAATGAGTCAGCCTGTCGCATCAAGTGGCCAAAGTTTTGGAGTTTCAGCTTCAGCATCAGTCCTTCCAATGAATGTTCAGGATTGATTTCTTTTAGGATTGACTGGTTTGATTTTATTATTATAGACAAAATTTATTATTAGAGAAAAGGAATTTAATAAGCCTCTTTTTGAGTAAATTGTTATTGTAGGATGGGCAGCTAGTGAGAGGCTGGAACAGTTCTGCAAAGTTCAGAGGATGGAAATGGATGAAAGGGGGTCACCAAGAAGTAGAACAATTATACAATGGGTAGGCAGATATTATCAAATTATTCACTTTAAAAATTATGCTCTAAAATTATGATTTAAAATTGTTCACTTTAAAATTTTAAAAGGAGGCAGGAGGAAAAGGGGATGACAGAGGATGAGATGGTTGAATGGCATTGCTAACTCAATGAACATAAGTTTGAGCAAATTCTGGGAGATGGTGAAGGACAGGGAAGCCTGGTGTGCAGCAGTCCATGTGGTCACAAAGAGTCAGACACGACCAAGCGACTGAACAACAACAAAAATTATGCCCAGAGCCCATGCTGTTTTACCATATTTTTAAAAAACTGTAATGACTTTTAAAAACTCAAATGGAGAATGACTGCCCTTCAGTTGCAGATCCAGGCAGGCATTTTTGGACCAGTAACCATCTTGACCCAAACCATAGCTCGTGGTTCTGTATTGTACCAGTGAGTCTGACTTTCCTTATTCTGTGTTTCCAGAGTGTTCCCCTCTCCAGTGATGTGTTCCCAGGTAAATCTTGGTAAAAGAAATTAGTAGGACTCCCAGGAGCTGAAATTAATCTGTGAGCCACTGCTGGCAAGAAACGGAAGAGTCTGGGGAAGGTTTACATGATACATCTATCCCTGAAAGCAAACTCAACTTTTCTTCAGAACCTTTATCTCTTTTACTTATGTCAAAGGCCACTCAGTTGAAGTTCATTGTTTTCCTTCCTGTGGCCTCCAAGTTTATGACTCTTTACCCAATAATCTATATTTTCTTAATAGTAAAGTTTACTTAGAAAAAGTGAAAGTTGCTCAGTCGTGTCTGACTCTTTGCAACCCCATGGACTATACAGTCCTTGGAATTCTCCAGGCCAGAATACTGGAGTGGGTAGCCTTTGCCTTCTCCGGAGGATCTTCCCAACTCATCGATAGAACCCAGGTCTCCTGCATTGCAGGCAGGTTCTTTACCAGCTGAGCCACAAGGGAGGCCCAAGAATACTGGAGTGGGTAGCCTACCCCTCCTCCAGCAGATCTTCCTGACTCAGGAATCAAACCGGGGTCTCCTGCATTACAGGCAGATTTTTTTCCAATTGAGCTATCAGGGAAGACCTTCTCAGTGCATTTTTCTAAATTCAATTTTAAGTAGTGATTCAATATACAAATACTTTACCTAATAAGACCAAAGTGAATATTTGGGGAGTACTGGGAACAATGAGTCAACACTTTCATGACCATATTTTCTGGATTGAGATAGTTATTTAGTTCATCATTTCCCCTGTATTTAGACTACCCCAACATCTCTCTGCTATGTCTGTGCTCATTTCATATGCACTGCTAATTTATCTTGTAACATATCACTTTGCATAGAGCCAGGAAATTTTTCTTAGTGAGAACTCTCATAATGTCTAACTGGCATCATTTTATCCTGATTCTCCATTCTCCTCTGGCTTTATTTTTTCATCTGGACCATCGCATATATTTTCCCAGTGTTCTTCTCACAGCTGCCTTTACTTTCTTGTTCTTCAGGCTATAGATGAGAGGATTCATCATGGGAGTGACCACACCATACTGCACAGAGAAGATCAACTCCAGACGGGATCCTGAAGTTGGCATGAGATAGCGGAGAAACCCAGAGCCAAAGAAGAAGCTCACTGCAGTGAGGTGGGACGAGCAGGTGGAGAAGGTCTTGCTTCGGCCTTTGGTGGAGCTGATGCTCAGAATGGTGGAGACAATACGAGCATAGGAAAAGACTATTGGGAAGAGGGTCCCAAATCCATGCATCAGGCTGGAACACAGCAGGACTGTGAGGTTGATGGAGACATCAGAGCAGGACAGAGGGAAGAGAGAGGGCACCTCACAGCTGTAGTGGCTAATGGTATGGTTCTCACAGAAGTCCAGGTTGGCAGCTAGAAGGGTGTTAATAAATGCGTTCAAAGAAGCCAAACCCCAAGAACCCCATACAAGCTGTACACACAACTGTTTCTTCATCATTTGTCCATAGAGTAGAGGGTGGCAGATGGCGGCATAGCGGTCATAGGCCATTGCTGAGAGCAGAAAGCACTCAGTTCCAGCAGTAATAAGCGCAAAGAAGCCTTGAGCCAGGCAGCCCCTTACTGAGATGGTTTTTGTCTCAGACAGGAGGTCCTTCAGCATCTTGGGCACAGTGACTGAAGATAAACAAAGATCCAGTAGAGAGAGATGACTCAGGAAGAAGAACATGGGCGTGTGAAGGTGAGAATCAGCCCTGATCACCAGCAGCATCATCAGGTTCCCCATTAGTGTCAGGAGGTAAATCTTTAGGAACAACACAAAAAGCAGAGCCTGGATGTGTGGGTCAGTAGACAGCCCGAGGAGGAGGAATTGAGTGATGATGCTGTGGTTCCCCAAAGTCATTTGCACAGGTTATTCCCTAGAAATAATATAAAAAGGTGTGACAGCAAAGTTCTGATATCACCCAATGATTTTCTCAAAGCATTTATTCTCTTCTTGTATCACTATTATTCAGTAAACATTTTTGCTCTCTGTTAGACCTAGGTATCTGGAATATAAAGATCATCAAGGGGTGGTTTCAGCTCTTAAAATGGTCCCACTCCATGGAATAATATGGATTTAACACCAATAAATATTGGGTTGGTAAGAAAGTTCATTTGGATTTTCTCATAAGTTGGTATGGAAAAACACAAACAAACTTTTTTGGCCAGCCCAATAATAACACAGTATTATTTATGTAATGGATAATACAATTGCAATTTTGAGAGGGTTCAGTAGTGACATTTTATTTGAGCACAATTTTAAAGAAATTATCTGATTGAGCTTGGAAAACATTTATCAGAGACATGTGGTTTGCATGAACTGAGGTTCAAGACTGAAAAAAATCAAGCCATGTTTGGTAAAAACATGAGTAGTTCTGAAAAACTAATTCCTAGGGCTTGAGTGGGCATTGTTGACCTGTGGCTAACCATGTGGGCTTGTCCTTCGGACTAAGTTCAAATCTCAGCCCTACCACTGATTAACTGTGTGACATTGTATAAGATACGTAAAACTCTTTGCCTCATTTGCCTCATGTGTAAAATGCAGTTAATAACAGCATTGTGGACAATGGTTATCTAGGAGGAAGTTCTGTAGAGAATTTTGAATAAACTCTGAGTTACTAATGGATAAGAAACCAGTTTGGGCCCAACTTTTAAAGATACGTATTAGACAGCCACTTGCCTATTTGTCTCAAATCTTTGTTATGGTAATATTCTTAATATTTCCAAACAAGAATGAAATACAACATGTGTTCCAGTAGCAGATGTCTGAAAAATCAAAATAGATATTAGAAGCATGGGAAAAAAATCACAGTACTGTGGAGAGTTTGGGGGAAAATATTAACTTATTATTATTTTTTAATTTGGCTACACTGCATTTTGGTTGTGGGATGCAGGATCTTTTTTTAGTTGCAGCATGAGAACACTCAGTTGTGGTGTGTGGGATCTAGTTCCCTGACCAGGGATCAAATCTGGGCTCCCTGCATTGCGAACATGTATTCTTAACCACTGGACCACAGGGAAGTCCCTAAATATTAACTTATATATAAAACTCTTCAAAAGAATCTATTCCTATAAGAAACTATTCAATGACAGTAAGAAATCTAACACATTATTATTTATTATAATTAGATATATTTATTAAAATATATAATTGGAATATCATTTAGCCTTAGAAAAGAAGGGGACCCTGTAATTTTGCAAAATGAAAGAATTGAGAGGACATTATGATACATGAAGTATGCCAGACACAGAATGAAAAATACTGCATGGTCTAATTTGTCTGTGGAATCTAAAAATGTGAAATCATAGAGTCAGAGAGTAGAAAGAGCATTACCAGGGACAGGAAGGTGGGGAAATGGAGATATATTGGTACCCATAACGGCTACAGACTGAATTATGTAGGATGAATAAGTCTTGCAACCTATTGGACAATAGTTAATAATACTGCTCTGTATACTGAAAAAGAAAAAGATGAAGAGACTGGCTCCTTCTCCATGGATTGATGTTCTTCTCTTCCTGGATAAGTGAAGAATTGAGCCAGAAAGGGGAGTAGAAACAGATGGCAGGGCACAGAAAGTGAATAGGAGTGGACTGACAACAGAGGAGAGGCCTGCATCCTAAGAAGGGTGTTTTTAAAAAGCGTGAGTATCTGGTGCATCAGAAGGTCACTCAGAAGGTCTCTGGGCTTGAACAGGTATGCCTTTCAGACAGAGAATTAAATTCACACCAGGCAGATTAAACATTCTTACTCAAATCTCCTTTTCTCCCTTAACAGTGGAGAATCTACACTTAGAAGTGGGAGACAGAAAAGATGTCTGGGAGACAGACAAAGCCATTTTTCTTTGCTTCAAGTGCTGGAGTGGGATGAGGAGCAAAGGACTGAAAAACCCTCTCGCCCACTGCAGATCCCCCCAAAAGCCCAGATCAAGCCTGGGCAGGTGCAGTGTGCATTGAGTTTGAGATTAAAATATTGGCGTGCACAGACTTTTAATAATTGCAAATAACTGATAAGTTGTGAATAATTCTGAGGGATCATTAAGGGATGGAAAACTAATATTGGATAAAGCAAGGGGGAAAACAGACATTGAAAAAATAATTAGCTGTTGAGTTAAGACCTGCTTGATGATCTAGTCATATATATATGACTCCCACCCACTCTAGCCATACACACACCATGTTTTAAAAACATTTGCTGACTACTTTTTAATTTTATATCATTCTGCATCTTTTCTTTTAAGTCACATACATATATTATTTTGTCAGTTAAAAGTGTATCTTTTGTGGAAAAATCATTATTATTTCTTGAGATTGAGGCAAAAGTCAAATACATTCTCATATGTTGTGCGTGCATGCTAAGTTGCCTCAGTCATGTCCAACTGTTTGTGACCTTATGGACTATAGCCTGCCAAGGCTCCTCTGTTCATGGGATTCTCCAGGCAAGAATACTAGAGTGGATTGCCATTTCCTTCTTCAGGGAATCTTCTTGACCCAGGAATCAAACCCATGTCTCTTATGTCCCCTTCATTGGCAGGTGGGTTCCTTACCACTAGTACCACCTGGGAAGCCGAATATGTTGTGAGGTGCTATCAAAGATCAAAGTTATTGCTGCTAGTGCTGCTGTTTTGTGCCCTTTCTGTTCCTTTATGAAGAGGGATGTGAGAAAATCACACTGAAATCACTCACAGTAGCTGCTCTCGTCTGTTCATGAGTCTAATTGTAAGATAAATTGGAGGTTTATAATTATTTGAGTGAAGCCTGTCTTTACTTTATAATTATTGTGGGTACCTTCACAGAAAGGAGGGCAGCTATTGCCACTAATAGCTGCCAAACTGCAGGGATGTCAAGTGGGAGAGAAAGTGTTGGGACTCGGTGAGCTCCTCGGACCCACCCAGAAAAGCATTACTGGGATGTACATGTATCCTAGAATAGGCTAGATCCCTAGAAAAGTAAGCAAGAGGAATGAAACCTTTCAAGTTTCATGCCAGGAATAAAGGAATGGGTATCTATAGAGGATAAGTCCTCTATAGTCCTCTACAGAGGATAAGTCCTCTAAAGTCCTCTATAAAGGACTTTACCCATTACTACATTTTCCATACCTTGTTCCCAGACAGCACAGGAAGCAAGTGTGGCAATTCATACCACAGGGCAGTTAGAGTTTAACTCAGAGTTCTTACGTTCTGTTGGAGAGACCCACTGCTGCTCCTCTCTGTTCTTGAGGAAGAAATTTCCATCTACTAATTTTTCTCTGCTCATGTTCAGAGACGTGTTTAAAATCAAAATAGAACATTCAGTCCTTTCTAGTCCTCTTTTGTACAGATGTTTAGATGAACTTTTTGACTTTCATACTGGGACATTATCCTCTATCTCCAAATTCTGAATTTCTCTTTAACAGCTAGATTCTGTTCATATCTCTCAACTCTCTTTCTTATCAGCCTTCAGCTGTGGATTACAACGCTGTATCTCCTAGAATACTGAACGTTTATTCATGATTCTCAGCTTTGACTTTACATCCTAAAATCTGACCATGGTCACCCATAGCACTTACTTTGGTAGTGAAGTCAGTTTCCTGGTCCTATCCATTTCTCAGTAAGTCCAGCGTTCAACCAATGAGAAGTTCTGATTCCTTAGTAGCCTTTTAGCCATAATCCCAGACTTAAAATGCTTCCCATACTTCAAACACACATTACCTGTATTTCTTGTCAATAAGATAATCTGCTCTCCAACTTGATTCCAGGGTTTTTATTTAGATTCATTTACTAGGAGGAAAGATGGACTGAAGAATGTGGCTTCTAAGTCCCATATCATGGTAGAGTTTATAAAATCCTCTTGATAAAAAAAAAAAAAATCCTGTTGATGATGAAATGTTTTACTCAATTTCACTTGTAAAGTTAAATAGCTGTAGAGCAGTTCCTTTTTCAAGGAGTCTCAAATATGCTTTAGTTTTCCCTGTTTCTAATATCATATCTCAGTCGCACATAGTATTGCTTTGGTTTAAGCAGTCTGCAGAGCAGCTATATTTAGCCTGTTGATTTGATTCCATGCTCCTGGTAGGTCATGAATATCAAGGGCATTGGTTTTTATATTATAAAGTTACAACTTGAAGTTGGACTAAGTTGTCAAGAACTTCAGCAACGTTGACTTTTTTGAGGAAGTGGGGATCTCATCTTTGTGTGACCTTTGGAATATCTGGGTGATGTAATGACCTTTAATCATGAATTCTAAACTCTTCTGAATCTAGTGGGAGTTGAAAGTAGGCAGACTGGCCAAGTGGGTATTTGCCTGGCTCCCCAAGCAGGAAAAGAAAAGTTTTCAATTTGCACTCTAAAGGCTGTCTCATCTCTGTGGGATTTCTTAGGTGAAATCATGTCCAGTTAAATTTGGTGTGTAAAAGTAATTTGTTGATCAAAGAAGTGAAAAGAAACAAGTAAGTTAAACATAGTATAATATTTGCCTAAAATATCTATTCAACTCTATTTGCCTTGCTGGATCTGATTAGATTCCCACACAGGGCCCTTTTATTATTTGTGAGCTCCAAAATTTGGGTGTATTTTGGGAAGTATTTGTTTAAAAAGTTTTTGATAGTCTTATGTAGGATAAAAACTGTTTTATAGATGAAAATGTCTGCTTTTCTATTACAATGAGCTATAAGGTTTTTAGTCAAATGAGACTGCTCTGGCATAATATTTTTCCTCATGATCACTTATCAATTAAATAAGTAAGCAGTGGTAGTATAATTGGTGAATGTTTGAAATAATGAAGTTCACATTTATAAATATTTTCTTTCTTTATATGGCATTGTAAAGTATTTTATTTTTAGTTTATTCTCTTGTTTATAATATTTTTAAACTTTATTTTTATTGGAGGATAATTACTTTACAATGTTGTGTTGCTTTCCACCATACAACAATACGAATCAGCTGTAAGTGTACCTTTATTCCCTCCTCTTGGGCCTCCTTCCCACCTACCCTCCATTCCACCCCTCTCGGTCATCACAGAGCATGGAGGTGAGCTCCCTGTGCTATATAGCCGCTTCCCACTAGCTAGCTGTTTTACACATGGTAATGTATATATGTGTCAGTGCTACCCTCTCAGCTCATCCCACTTTCTCCTTCCCGCTGTGTCCACAAGTCTGTTCTCTACGTCTGAGTCTCTACTCCTGCTCTGCAAATAGGTTCCTCAGTACCATTTTTCTAGATTCCATATATATGCTCTAATATGCAATACTTGTTTTTCTCTTTCTGACTTACTTCACTCCATATAACAAGTGTAGGTTTATACATCTTATTTCAACTGACTCAAATTTGTTCCTTTTTATGGCTGAGTCATATTCCATTGTATGTATGTATGTGTGTGTGTGTGTGTATATATATACATACATACATACATACACACACCATACCTTCTTTATCCATTCATGTGTCAGTGGATATCTAGGTTGCTCCCATATCCTGGCTATCATAAATAGTGCTGCACTGAACACTGGAGTACATGTATCTTTTGGATTATGGTTATCTCAGGTATATGCCCAGTAGTGGGTTAGCAGGGTCATATGGTAGTTTTATTCCTAGTTTTTAAATGAATCTCCATACTCTTCTCCATAGTGGTTTTATCAGTTTACATTCCCTCCAGCAGTGTAAGAGTGTTCATTTTCTCCCCATCCTCTCCAGCATTTATTGTTTGTAGATTTTTTTAATGACATCCATTCTGATGAATGTGAGGTGATAACCTCACTGTAGTTCGATTTGCATTTATCTAATAATTAGTGATATTGGACATCTTTTCATGTGTTTGTTGGCCATATGCATTTATTCATGTACCTAAGAATTTATACATGCATGTATGTGTATATAAAAGAGTTCCATGAATATTTGATATGGTTATTTGCCCATATAAAATCATTTGAATTAATTTTTAATTATATCTACACACATGTGTGTGTATGTGTGTGTGTGTGTAAGTGTAGAGAACGTGATTCAAAGTGTTATGATAGGGCTTCCCAGGTGGCTCAGTGGTAAAGAATCGCCTGCCAGTGCAGGAGATGTGGATTCAATCCCTGATCCGGGATGATCCCACATGCAGTGGAGCAACTAAGCCTGTGCTCCATAGCAAGAGAAGCCGCCAAAGTGAGAAGCCCACTCACTGAAACTAGAAAGTAGCCCCTGCTTGCCACAACTAGAGACAAGTCTATGCAGCAATGAAGGCCCAGCACAACAATAAATTAATTACTTTTTAAAAAGTGTTATGGTGGCTTTGGTATAATAAAACATGATGAATGACATCTATTATACCTTTCTTGCCAGTTATTTCCTAAAATAAAAGAGTAATTGGGATTCATTGAAATTAAAAAGAATTTCTATGAATTGAATGACAATTATGAAAGTCATTATTATGAAAGTGAAAGTAAAAATAAAAGTGAAAGTGAAAATAAAGCAATACCTGAGAGAAGATAAATACAGTTCATACATGTGATAAGATATATGTAGGGTATAAAAAGATATCCTTTAAATAAATAACAAAATGTCAAATAGTAAATTTATAATTAGGCAAAAGAGTTAAACTGTCCTTTCATAAAAGATTTCAAAATAGTAAGCAAATTAGTATGCATTTAACATTATTAGGAGAATACAATTTAAATCAGTATGAGATAATTTTATATACATATCATAATTGGTCATTTGCACACTTAAATTATTTATTATTTTTATTTAATTATAATTGATTATACCATATTTACTTTGCCAAAAAAGGTCCGTATAGTCAAAGCTATGGTTTTCCCAGTAGTCATGTATGGATATGAGAGTTGGACCGTAAACAAGGCTGAGCACTGAAGAAATGGTGCTTTTGAACTGTGATGTTAGAGAAGACTCTTGAGAGCCCCTTGGACTACACGGAGATCAAACCAGTCAATCCTAAAGGGAATCAATCCTGAATATTCATTGGAAGGACTGATGCTGATGCTGAAGCTCCAATACTTTGGCCACTTGATGCTATGAGCCGACTCATTTGAAAAGACCCTGATGCTGGGAACGATTGAAGGCAGGAGGAGAAGGGGACGACAGAGGATGAGATAGTTGGATGGCATCATTGACTCAATGGACATGGGTTTGAGCAAACTCCAGGAGATGGTAAAGAACAGGAAGCCTGGCATGCTGCTGTCCACGGGGTAACAAAGAGTCGGACATGACTGAGCGACTGAACAACAACATACCATATTTTATTAGTTTCATGTGTACAATACAATGACTTTACATTTGTATACATTGTGAAATGATCACAATAATAAGTCTAGTAGTCATCTGTCTCCATAAAAGTTAATAAAATAACGTTGACTGTATCTCCTATGCTGTGCATTACATATCCATGATATTTATTCTGTAACTGGAAGTTTGTGCCTCTTGATTCCCTTCACCCATTTCACCCCTCTCAACCCCTCTTTCCTCTGGTAACCACAAATTTGTTCTCTGTATTTATGAGTCTGAGTTTTGTTTTGTTTGTCTTGTTTTTTAGATTACACATGTAAGTGAAGTCATGTGGAACTCTTGGGCATTGTTGGTGGAATATGAATTGGTGTAACTACTATGGAAACCAGTGTGGAGTTTCCTGAAAAATTAATAATAGAACTATCATATACTCCAGAAATTCCACATCTGGGTATCTGTCCCAAGAAAATGCAAACACTGCCTTGAAAAGATATTTTCACCCTTATGTTCATTGCAGCACTATGTACAAGAGCCAAGATGTGGAAACAATCTCAATGTCCATCAATAGTTGAATAGATAAAGATGTTGTTTAGGGTTGCTTGAAGGACTGGATTCAGACTGCAGAGTAGGGAAATGCTGAGCTCACTTTCTCCCATGGACATGTCAAAACTACAACTACATATAAAACAACCTGAGAACTATCTCTGAGAACAACGTGAAGACTAGCAGAACAGGAAGCCCAGCTGAGGAACTGGGCTTCCCTGATGGCTCAGATGGTGAAGAATCTACCTGCAATTCAGGAGACTCAGGTTTGATCCCTGGGTCAAGAAGATCCCCTGGAGAAAGAGAATAGCTACACAATCTGGTATTCTGGCCTGGAGAATCCCATGGACAGAGGAGTCTGGAAGGTTACAGTCCATAGGGTCACAAAGAGTCGGACACAGCTGAAGCAACTTAGCATGCATGCCTACACAGCAGAATGAAAACTCTTCATAGACTTTTGAAAAATATTTTTTTTCATTAAAAATTGAAGCATACTAGTATTAGAGGATCAAATGATTATGTTCTAATTACAGTGAAAATTAAGTGAAATGCAACTTCAAATAATTTAATGTATGCATTCTGATTCCACTGGCAAAAGAGTAATATCTCACTATACAGAAAGGAATATGTGGTAGTTGCTGTGACTGACAAGCTCCTAGACCAGTAAGTATAATCAAATGTGAATAAAAAGCTTAAAGGCAACAAAGTTTCTAAAAATACACTTAAATATATCATGTCATAATATCCGCTTACTGTTAAGCACTTTTTAGAATATAGTCTTTAGGAGAAAATGCAGTTGGTTAATAATTTTGAGTAATTGGTTAATAATTTTTAAAATTATTTATGCAAAGGAGATATACATAACATGATAAAATATGTCTACATGAAATATGCATTATGGTTGCATAATAATATGCATGATTATTTCTATCATGATAGAAATTTGTTATTAGAAAAGAGGACATTTAATGTTTCCTGAGTAAATTGTTATTGATAAAGGTAGATAGTTAGCAAGATGCTGGGAAAGTTCTGCAGAAAGTAGAGAACAGAACTGGATGAAGAGGAACTGGGTGCACAAAAGGAAGATGGGTGAGACCATCTATGTTGTTTGGTTTTTAAATTCTGCCCAGAACCCACACTGTCTTCCCATATTTTAAAGAGCTATTGTCAGACTTCCTGGTGGTCCAGCAGTTAACTCTGAGCTCACAATGCAGAGGACACAGGTTCCATCCCTGGTTGGGGAAGTGAGATCCCATATGCCACAGAGCATGGCCCCAAACCCCCACAAACTTATTGTTGATCCCTCTTATCCTGTCCTGGGACTCACTTGCTTACTGCGGAGTTTTGAGGAGAAAACCTGACTTTCACCTGCAGGACCATGAAGGTGCTGCTTCAGTGACTGTCTTGAAACAAACCACACCTTAAGTCACCAGCAGTTCTGAATTGTACCAGTGGATTTGTTTTCCTTTTTCCATCTTCCCAAAAGAGTCCTTGTCTTTAGGGATGTGTGCCCCAGGCAGTGTCTGGAAAAGGGAATGATCAGGACTCCTGTGCAGCTTGAGATGTGGCATTCTCCATAGACCAGTGCTGGCAAGAAATAGCAAGGTTCTTGGAAGGTTTCTGTGAGCCTGGCCTCTGTCCTAATACAGGAACTCATGGTCTCCAGAGCCTGTACCTCCTTCCTTTTGCTTGTCTCCAAGGGTCACTCCAGTTGATGCTCATTTTTCTCTTACTTCCTGGTCCCCAAATCTATGATTCTTTTTACCCAATATCTGAATACTCTCTTAATAGTGAAGTTACAGCTTTCACTACCTTCCCTAAGTTCAATTAAAAGTAATAATTTAAGATACAAGTATTTTACCTTGTAAGTAGACCAAAGTGATTATTGTGAAGTGCTGAGAATGATGAGGGTTTCCCAGGTGGCTCTGAGATAAGGAATCCATCTGCCACTTCAGGAGACACAGGGAGATGCGGGTTTGATCCCTGGGTCAGGAAGATCCCCTGGAGTAGGAAATGCAACCTGCTCCAGTATTATTGCCTGGAAAATTCCATGCACAGAGGAGCCTGGAGCTGTAATTCAGAGGGTCGCAGAGTCAGACACGACTAAGCAACTGAGCACACAAGAAAATGAAGAATTAATACTTTCATGACCACATTATCTGGATTCAGATGGTTATTTAACCCATAGTTTTCCCTCTATTTTGCCTAAGCAAACACTTTCCTACTATCTTTGTATTCATTTCTTATGCACTGCTAATTTACCTTTGCCATCTGACACTGTGGAGCCAGAAAGTTTTCTTAATGTGAACTTTCACAGTGTCATATTATTCTAATTCCCCATTTTCCTCTGGCTTTTTTTTCTCCCCCATCTGGAACATAGCAAGTACATAATCAGTGTTCTTCTCACAGCTGCCTTTAACTTCTTGTTCCTCAGGCTGTAGATGAGAGATTCCCCATGGGACTGACCACACCATATTGATCAGCTCCAGAGGGGATCCTGTAGTTGGTGTGAGATAGCAGAGGAAAGCAGATACGTAGAAGAAGCTCACCACAATGACATGGGAGGAGCAGGTGGAGAAGGCCTTCCTTCAGCCTGGGGTGGAGCTGATGCTCAGGATGGTGGAGACAATATAAGCACAGGAAAAGACGATTGGGAGGAGGGTCCCAAACCCAGGCATCAGGCTGGCACACAGCAGGACTGAGGCTGATGGAGACATCAAAGCAGGACAGAGGGAAGAGAGAGGGCACCTCACAGCTGTAGTGGCTAATGGTATGGTTCTCACAGAAGTCCAGGTTGGCAGCTAGGAGGATATTGGTAACAGCATTCAAGAAACCCAAGCCCCATGAGCCCCACACAAGCTGCACACACAGCTGTTTCTTTATCATCTGTCTGTAGAGCAGAGGGTGGCAGATGGTGGCATAGCGGTCCTAGGCCATCACTGAGAGCAGACAGGCTTCAGTCCCTGCAGTGATAAACACAAAGAAGCCTTGAGGCAGGCAGCCCCTTACTGAGATGGTTTTTGTCTCAGACAGGGGTTCCTTCAGCATCTTGGGCACAGTGACTGAAGATAAACAAAGATCCAGGAGACAGAGAGAGATGACTCAGGAAGAAGAAAGAACATGGGCGTGTGAAGGTGAGAATCAGCCCTGATCACCAGCAGCAGCATCAGGTTCCCCATTAGTGTCAGGAGGTAAATCTCTAGGAACAACAGAAAGAGCAGAGCCTGGATGTGTGGGTCAGTAGACAGCCCGAGGAGGAGGAATTGAGTGGTGATGCTGTGGTTCCCCAAAGTCATTGACAAAGGCTGTTTCCTAAATGTTATTCAAAAAATCATATCACTGATGTTTTCTTTATCCTTCAGTTTTTCACATTGTGTTGATTTTCTTTTATTATACTGTCAATCAGCAAATGAATATTTATGTTCTAAACTAAGCCACATATTATATCAGTCACTTTAAATATGATGAAGAACTAAGCATGGTCTTGCTCATTTTAAAGATCACACTTCTGTGAGATACATATATGAATACAGGTTATTAGAAACCATTATGATTAGTGCAGTGGGAGACCTAGAGGTGACTTTTGAAAGAGCTGTGCATGAATTAATACTGAGGTCTTTGAGAAAAGATTTAGAGAAAGAGTAAGCTTTCTCTAGAGAGACATGCAGATTGAGAGAACAGTGATTGAGAAAGCAGCAGATTGAGAATCAGAGGTGAAGATAGGAAATTTTCTTTATAGCTGGACTGCGGAGTATGAATGAGCAGCATAGTGTAGTACTTACGGGTAAGCATCGGTATAGGTTCAAATCTCAGCTCCACTACTAATTCCCTCTGAAACCTTGTACAAATGATTTAACTGTATCTCAGTTTTCTTGCCTATGTGGAATAACTATCTCAATCTCATAAGCTTTCTGTAAGAATAAAATATATTTATATGTAAAGTATTTAGAGAAATGCTATATAACACTCACCTATTATGATTATTATTTTCATTGTTATTATAGGCTACAAGTGTAGGCAGACGTTACATAATAAATAAATCCTCTTGCAGGGTGATGCACCATCAGGAATTCAAGTTTTTGCTATGATAATTACTGCACTTATTTTGTAAAGGAGGTACAAGAAAATCATGTAGAGATCACTAAGTTAGCTGAAGATTGGCATTTTGCAGTCACTCTGGAGTGGTTCCCTGTGCCACCTGGGAAGCCCTCCAAAGCTACACCACTGTGGGCAGTTTGACTCAGAAGGGGAGGGCATGTGATTATTCTCGAAGGGAAGAGCAGCTGTAATGAGACAGGGCAGTCAGTATTAGGGATGCTCGGTGTATCTTTATCTTTGGCACTTGCCCTTGTATTACTTATGGGATGGATACATAGCTCAGTTGGGCAGAAAACTCCAGACAAAGAAGGAAGTGAATGACACAAATGGAAATTATGCCAGTACTCAGAGGAGCAGCTGGGACAGAAGGTCCTCTCTAGAGCAAGACTCTGGACAGTTCCCTGAAACAGAGGAGAACAGAGAGAATGTAAGAGAATATAGGGAACTCACCCTCTTGATCCTGTACCAGCTGGTGCTTAATGAGGGACCCTGTCTTCTGTTGAAATTGCCAGTTGCTGTTTACTCTGTCCAGATAAAGGGGATCTCACCCTTCTTTCTCCAGAAAGGCATACTTAAAACATTCAGCCCTCTATGTACCTGAGTTGTGTACCTCTCTGATCTTGATCCTTAAACACTTTCTGTGTTCAGTTCCAGACCTTTCTCATACCCGCTTATGTCCCTGCCCTCAGATCTACTTTTATTTTTCATTTGCTATTGTTGTTCAGTCACTTAGTCGAGTCTGACTCTTTGTGACCCCATAGACTGTAGTCCGCCTGGCTCCTCTGTCCATGGAATTTTCCAGGCAAGAATACTGGAGTGGGTTGCCATTTCCTTCTCTAGGGGATCTTCCCAACTCAGGGATTAAACCTGAACCTCCTGCCTTGCAGACAGATTCTTTACCACTAAGCCACTGGGGAAGCCTCTTTTATTCTTAGACTTTATAACTAGTTTATAACATCAGGGAGTCTAGTTAAACTTTGTTACCCTGTTTCCAACTCTGGTCTAGCCTAGGGCCTATGCGTTAGGTAGCTCAAGATTCATCACGGTGTCCCAAATTGATTCCTGGTTTTACCTAGTCATGAGTTGCTTGGTACCTGATTATGCAAGGTCTGGCCCAGGTGTAAATACCTAGCAAAGATGAGCCCTTACTTAGCAATTCTTCATCCACAATCCCAGCTTTGAAGCCCTTCTCAAAACCCCAATTCTGATTACCTATAAATTCTGTCCAACAGGGCAACCTGATGCCCAAGAAGGTGTAGGAAGACGATTTAAGGCTAGCTTCTAAGATGATGAATGAGTTGGGGAAGGTAGTTTTCTGCATCCTGAAACATGGTTAAGTTTGTGAAATCTATTGATCTTTGGATATATTACTGGAGTCAGTACTTGACAACATGAAACAACCACAGGACAGTTGGCTTCTTTCAAATGACTTCAAATGCTTTCTTCCAGGCATTTCTTCACTTGGATTTCCACGTATTTCTTTATAACATGTCTCAGCCACACATGTGCCTATCTTGTCTACCTGATTCTCAGAACAGTTAAGTTTAGACAGCCTAAGCATTGACTCCCTGGCTTTAGAGGTTCAGAGGAATGACAACTCTGCTATTCCCAGTAGTCACAATTTGAAGCCAATCTTGTACTTAAGAACTTCAGCAGCTGTATTCAAGAATGTCAGCAAGTTAAAATTCAGAAAGCATGCCTGAATGTGGAATTACTATGGAACTACTGGCTTGAGGAAATGACCATGAAGCACTACACATGAACCTTTGTTAGTCTGTGAAAAAGTAAAAAGTGAAGTCGCTCAGTCGTGTCTGACTCTTCGTGACCCCATGGACTGCAGCCCACCAGGCTCCTCTGCCCAGGATTTTCCAGGCAAGAGTACTAGAGTGGGGTGCCATTGCCTTCTCCTTTGTTAGTCTAGAGGGAGTTAATTGGAGATAGACTGTACCAAGAATATTTGATTGGTCCCCATGAGGCAATGGGAATTCACTTGAAAGTGAGTTGCTGACTCACTAAATTGATTATCAAATTAGTAAAGAGAAAAAAAATGTGTGAACTCAGTCATTTTTCTAAACAGTTTGACTGCCCTTGTGTGATACATCTGTGTAGATTCAGTCCACTTAAGGGTTCTGTTAAAGTTTGAGTACTCACAGATTGAGATATCATGTGAAAATCATTTGTTTAAGTTATCATGTTCCTGATATAAAACAGATTTCCATTTATTTATTAAAATGAGTTTTAAGCTTATTAATACTACTAACTCTAGAATAAAAAGTAATCCTTAATATTTACTAGGAGAGCAAACAAAATTCCAAGAAAATTGGAAAACTCAGGTCCACCTCTCTGTCTAGAGAGAGGTGTGGTCCAGAAGAAATTTCTACCATAAGGAAAATGTTTGATATACACACTGTCCAGTAAAGTAGCCACTAGACACATGTGGTTATTGAGCCTTTGAAATATGGCCAGTGAGACTGAGGAAGTGCATTTTTAATTTTATTTAATTTAAATTAATTAAAAATAAAATTTAAATAGTCATGTGATTAGTATCTACCACATTGGACAGTTCAGGTACAGACCACTGATTCTCTATAGAAAAATCTACGCAAAAAAGTAAAATTTTCATTTATTTCTCTGGTTATAAAAGCTATATATATAATCTAAGAATATATTTTTATATGTGATGGTATCTGCATGTGTTGTAGAACATGTACCAAGTATTAACAGTAGTTATCTCTTAATGAACAATATTATATATTATTTTCATTAATTATTCTTTTTAAGGGGATTCTCTGTGTTTCTATATTGAGCATCTACTAAAATAAGGAAATAAAAAGTGTCAGAACAAAAGTAATGCAAGCTTAAGTAAAATAAAAGCATAAGAAGATATAAAGCCCTCTTTATTTGCAACAGAGACAAATACTCTGGTGCGTGCTAAAGCACTTCAGTCACATCTGACTCTTTGTAATGCTATGGACTATAGCTCACCAGGCTCCTCTGTCCAGGGAATTCTCCAGGCACGAATACTGTGAGTGGATTGCTATTTCCTCCTCCAGGGGATCTTCCTGACCCAGGGATTGACCCCTGTCTCTTATATCTCCTGCACTGATAGAAAGCCCTCTTTATTTACCACAGAGATAAATATTCTAGTATTAAGGTATTAATATTTTTCTTTTAATTCTACTCATCTATCTTTCATCCATCTACCATCCACGTATTCACTTCTCTATCTACCATCAACTTTCCCCTCAAAAATGATTACACCCTTGCTTCTCAACTCAAACTATGGTCTATGGGCCAGCATTAATTGCATCATCTGGGAATTTGTTAGAAAACCAGACTCTAAGGCTCCATGCTTGCTTTATCAAATTAAGATTTACATTCACCACATCTTCATTTGTGCATAAAAGCTTGGTAAACAGTGGATTACATCCAAATATAATTTAGTTTCATTTTTATGGAGGATTTTAACATGTAAATTTTTCCTATATTAGATACTTTTCTATGTTCAGTTCAGTGCAGTGGCTCAGTTGTGTCCAACTCTTTGTGACACCATGGGCTGCAGCACGCCAGGCTTCCCTGTCCATCACCAACTCCTGAGCTTACTCAAACTTGTGTTCATCAAGTCAGTGATGCCATCCAACCATCTCATCCTCTGTTGTCCCCTTCTCCTCCTGCCTTGAATCACCCAGCATCAGGGTGTTTTCCAGTGAGTCAGTTCTTTGCATCAGGTGGCCAAAGTATTGGAATTTCAGCTTCAGCATTAGTCCTTCCAATGAATATTCAGGACTGATTTCTTTTAGGATTGACTGGTTGGATCTCCTTGCAGTCCAAGTAACTCTCAGGAATCTTCTCCAGTGCCACAGTTCAAAAGCATCAATTCTTCAGTGCTCAGCTTTCTTTATAGTCCAACTCTCATATCCATACATGACTACACTTTTCTAAATGTGATTTCAAAACATGGATTACAGTATTCAATAGAATGGATTTACCTTAATCAAGCTGTTCATTCCCTAGTATATCAATTAAAGAGTTTACAATTTTCATCACTATCATGAAAAATCCTAATAAGCAATCTGGTGGCTAAACGTTGATGCAATATATGATTTATTAAGTGAAACTACAAATGCAGGGGAAAAGAATATGAGCTTTGTGATGCATTTAACCACACATCTAGAAATATTGAACCAGTTTACACTTTGGCCTAAAGCATATGATTATGCTTATCTCTTTAGATTTTCACCAACATTGAATATTACTAGTACAATTAATTTTATAATTTATTCATAAAAATTTTATTTCACTTTATATTCACTAGGGTGAATATAATTTTGGATATTTACTATACAATGCAAAAGTAGGAGATACCTGGAGTAACAGGCAAATTTGGCCTTGGAGTACAAAACAAAACAGGTTAAAAGCTAACACTGTTTTGCCAAGAGAACACACTGGTCATAGCAAACACCCTTTTCCAACAACACAAGAGAAGACTCTACACATGGATAGCACCAGATGGTCAATACTGAAATAGACTGATTATATTTTTTGCAGCCAAAGATGGAGAAGCTCTATACAGTCAGCAAAAAAGAAAAAAAAAATAAAGACTGGGAGCTGACTGTGGCTCAGATCATGAACTCCTTATTGCCAAATTCAGGCTTAAATTGAAGAAAGTAGGGAAAACCACTAGACCATTCAGGTATGACTTAAATCAACTCCCTTATGATTATGCAGTAGAAATGACAAATAGATTCAAGGGGTTAGCTCTTATAGACAGAGTGCATGAAGAACTATGGATGGAGGTTCGTGACATTGTACAGGAGGTAGTGATCAAGACCATCCCCAAGAAAAAGAAAAACAAAAAGGCAAAATGGTTGTCCAAGGAGGCCTTACAAATAGCTGAGAAAAGAAGAGAAGCTAAAGGCAAAGGAGAAAAGAAAAGATACCCTTTTGAATGCAGAGTTCCAAAGAATAGCATGGATAGAGAGATAAGAAAGCCTTCTTCAGTGATCAATGCAAACAAATAGAGGGAAACAATAAAATGGGACAGACTAGAGATCTCTTCAAGAAAATTAGAGATACCAAGGGAATATTTCATGCAAAGATGGGCACAATAAAGGACAGAAAGGGTATGGACCTAACAGAAGCAGAAGATATTACAAAGAGATGGCAAGAATACACAGAAGAATGATACAAAAAAGATCTTCATGACCCAGATAACCACGTGGTGTGATCACTCACCTAGAGCCAGACATCTTGGAATGTGAAGTCAAGTGGGCCTTATGAAGCATCACTACGAAAAAAGTTAGTGGAGGTGATGGAATTCCAGTTGAGCTATTTCAAATCCTGAAAGATGATGCTATGAAACTGCTGCACTCAATACGCCAGCAAATTTGGAAAACTCAGCAGCAGTGGCCACAGGACTGGAAAAGGTCAGTTTTCATTCCAATCCCAAATGAAGGCAATGCCAAAGAATGTTCAAACTACAGCACAATTGCACTTATCTCACACGCTAGCAAAGTAATGCCCAAATTCTCCAAGCCAGACTTCAACAGTACATTAACTGAGAACTTCCAGATGTTCAAGCTGGATTTAAAAAAGGCAGAGGAACCAGAGATCAAATTGCCAACATCCGCTGGATAATAGAAAAAACAAGAGAATTCCAGAAAAACATCTATTTCTGCTTTATTGACTACACCAAAGCCTTTGGCTGGGTGGATCACAACAAGCTGTGGAAAAGAATTATTCAAGAGATGGTGATACCAGACCACCTGGCTTGCCTCCTGAGAAATCTGTATACAGGACAAGAAACAACAGTTAGCACTGGACATGGAAAAACAGACTAGTTTCAAATCAGGAAAGGAGTACGTCAAGGCTGTATATTGTCACCCTGCTTATTTAACTTATGTGCAGAGTACATCATGTGAAATACAGGGCTGGGTGAAGCACAAGCTGGAATCAAGATTACCAGGAGAAATATCAATAACCTCAGATATACAGATGACACCACCCTTTTGGCAGAAAGCTAAGAAGAAGTAAAGATCCTCTTGTGAAAGTGAAAGAGTCAAAAAGTTGGTTTAAAACTCAACATTCAGAAAATGAAGATCATGTCATCTAGTCCCATCACTTCATGGCAAATAGATGGGAAACAATGGAAACAGTGAGAGATTTTATTTTGGGGGGCTCCAAAATCACTACAGATGGTGACTGCAGCTATGAAATTAAAAGACCCTTGCCCCTTGGAAGAAAAGTTATGACCAACCTAGACATCATATTAAGAAGCAGAGACATTACTTTGCCAACAAAGGTCTGTCTAATCAAAGCTATGGTTTTTCCAGTAGTCATGTATGGATGTGAGAGTTGGGCTATAAAGAAATCTGAGTGCCAGAGAATTAATGCTTTTGAACTGTGGTGTTGGAGAAGACTCTTGAGAGTCCCTTGGTGCAAGGAGATCCAACCAGTCAATTCTAAAGGAAATCAGTCCTGAGTATTCATTGGAAGGACTGATGCTGGAAACTCCAATACTCTGGCAGAACTGACTCATTGGAAAACATCCTGATGCTGGGAAAGATTGAAGGCAGGAGGAGAAGGGGACGACAGAGGATGAGATGACTGTGAATGGTTGTTGCTGAAACATGAACAAAGCTGGGATTCTTGGCCTCCGGAGGAGAGGAATTCAATCCAGGGCCAGTGACAAGGCTCGATTGCTCAGAGCTTTTGTGTAATAAATTTTATTAAAGTAAAGAGATAGAGAAAGCTTCTGACATAGACATCAGAAGGGGTCAGAAAGAGCACCCCACTTCTAGTCTTTAGCCAGATGTTATATAACTAGTAGCATTCTGCTAATTAGAGGAAGGAAATATTGCAAAACTCAGAGACTGGCACCAGGCCTGTCACCCACAGCAGGCATTTTGAGATTACATTGGCACCAGGTGAGTCATTCAGGTCATAATCATCCAGAGCCATGTATCTTGAAGAAAGGCAGTTTTCCAAGTAAATATATAGTTTCATTAACATAGATTAGGAGAGCAATGTATGAGTAAAACATATAGGTTTGTCAAGTCAGTTCTGAGTCTTTTACATGTAGTTGTCCAGTTTTCTCAGCACCACTTATTAAAGAGACTTATTCCTATTTATATTTTTGCCTCCTTTGTTGTATATTAATTGGCCATAAATGCATGGTCTATTTATGGACTTTCTATCCTGTTCCATTGATCTATGTGTCTATTTTTTTGTGCCAGTACCATACTGTTTTTGTTAGTGTAGCTTTACAATATAATCTGAAGTCAGGGAGCATGATTCCTCCAGCTCCATTCTTCTTTCTAAAGGTTGTTTTGGCTATTTAGGGTCTTTTGTGTTTCCATGCAAATGTAATATTTTGTTCTGTTTTAGTTCTCTGAAAAATGCCATTGGTAATTTGATATGGATTGCACTGAATCTATAGATTGCCTTTGGTTGTATGCTCATTTTAAAGTAATGAGTCTTCCAATCCATCTTTCCATCTGTTTATGTCATCTTCAATTTTCTTTCCTCATTGTCTTATAACTATTGGGGTACAGGTCTTTTGCCTCTTTAGGTAGATTTATTCCGAGATATTTTATTCTTTATGATGGTAAAAGGGACTGTTTCTTTTGTTGTTAGTGTATAGAAATGCAATAGATTTCTGTATATTAATTTTGTATCCTGCAACTTTCCCAGATTCATTGATGAGTGCTAACAATTTTCTGATAGTACACTTAGGATTTTTTATGTGTAGTATTATGTCATCTGCAAAAGCGACAATTTTACTTTTTTTTTTTTTTCAATTTGCATTTCTTGTATTTCCTTTTCTACTATGATTGCAGTGGTTAGAATTTCCAAAATTACATTGAGCAAAAGTGGTGCTGCTGCTGCTAAGTCGCTTCAGTCGTGTCTGACTCTGTGCAGCCCCATAGAGGGCAGCCCACCAGGCTCCCCCTTCCCTGGGATTCTCCAGGCAAGAACACTGGAGTGGGTTGCCATTTCCTTCTCCAATGCATGAAAGTGAAAGGTGAAAGTGAAGTCGTTTAGTCATGTCTAACTCCCAGCGACCCCATGGACTGAGGCCTGCCAGCTCTTCTGTCCATGGGATTCTCAAGGCAAAAGATTACTGGAGTGGGGTTCCATTGCCTTCTCCAAAAAGTGGTGAGAGAGGGCATTTTGTCTTGTTCCTGATCTTATATGGAATACTTTGAGGTTTTCACCATTGAGTATGATGTTAGCTGTGGGTCTGTCATATATAGCTTTTATTATGTTGAGGTATGTTTCCTCTGGGAGAGGGCAATGGCTCTCTTAGAGATTATCATACTAAGTGAAATAAGTCAGACAGGAAAAGATAAATGTCATACAATGTCACTTAGATGTAGAATCTAAAAAATTGTACAAATGAACTTATTTACAAAACAGAACTAGACTCACAGACATAGGAAGTAAACTTATGGTGACCAAAGGGAAAAGGAAAAGGAGGGATAAATTTGGAATTTTGGATTAATAGATACTGCTATGTATAAAAAAGATAACCAACAAGAACCTACTGTATAGCACAGGAAACCATATTCAACATTTTATAACAACTTGTAATGAAAAAGGATCTAAAAAAGAATAGTGTATATATATATATTCATGTATATAGCTGAATCACTTTGCTGTATACACCTGAAACATTGTAAATCAACTGCACTTTAATAAAAAAAATAAAAGATTTTAAAAGTATATATATTTCAAAATAAAAGCTTAAAAAGTTTCAGAAGTATGTGCATTAAAAAAGATAACCTACTATAATGAGTGCATTTTGGGGATGCTAGATTAATCTAATAGCAGTCAAAAATCAATGGGAAATAAATATAAATCACTATGAGAAAACACTTCACATCTGTTAGAATAGCTGTTATAATAGAAAAACAACAAAACCCAGAAAATAAGAAGTGTTAGCTAGGATGTGGAGAGATTGGAATCCTATAAGTTGGTGAAAATCTAAAATGGTGTAGATACTGTGGAAAACAGTATGCTGGTTCCTCAAAACAAAATTAAACACAGAATTATGATGTGATCCAGCAATTCTCCCTCTAAGTATATACCCAAAGGAATTGAGAGCGAGGACTCAAACAAATACTCAGAGCCCATTGTTCAAAGCAGTATTATTCACAATAGCCAAAAGGTGGAAAAAATCCAAATGTCCATCAGTGGATGAATGGATAAACAACACATGGTATATACATAGATGGAAGATTGTTCAACCTTACAAAGGAAGGAATGGAAATTCTGATATATGCTCCAATAAAGGTGAACTTTGATGAAATTAAGTGAAATAAACCAGTCACAGATATTGTATGATTTCACTTATATGAGACATCTAGAATAATCAAATTCATAGAGACAGAAAGTAGAATGGTGGTTGACATGGACTAAAGGAAGGAGAAATGGGAGTTATTATTTAATGGCTATAGAGTTTCTGTTTTGGAAGATGAAAAAGTCCTGGAGATGGATTGTGGTGATGGTTACACAACAAAGTAATGTTCTTAATGCCTCTGGATTGAATTTGCACCAGAAAATGGTTAAAATGGTAAATTTTGTGTCATGACTATTTTACCACAATTTTAAAATTTAAAGAATCAATGTAATTCATCAAATTAAAAACATAATACAAATATAAGGTCATATCAATAGATTTATGAAAAGCAACCTACAGGATTCAGCATTCAATAATGACTATAATTCTCAACAAACTAGGAATGTAAGCACACATTCTCAATATGATAAAAGGCATTTACAAAAAAATCTACAGGTAACATTGAAAGTGAAGTCGCTCAGTTGTGTCCGACTCTTTGTCAACGCTGTGGACTGTAGACTACCAGGCTCCTCCCTCCATGGGATTCTCCAGGCAAGAGTACTGGAGTGGGTTGCCATTTCCTTCTCCAGGGGATCTTCCCAACTCAGGGATTGAACCCAGGTCTCCCACATTCCAGGCAGACGCTTTAACCTCTGAGCCACCAGGGAAGCAGATCAAATGCTAAATATTTTTCCCTCTGAATTTAGGAAAATGAAGTGGATGTCCATTAATACTTTCAGAACTTCTAAGTATTTTTACTAGAGTTCCTAGTCAGTGCAATAGGACAAAGAAACTTTGTGCATAGTGACCTGGAAATGAAGAATAAAACCACCCGATAATATAACAGTGAATGTAAAAAAAAAAAAAAAAAGCCTAAAATCTCACCCATCCCTCTAGAACCAAGTAAAGTTAGCAAAGTAGCTGATATATAGGCTCTATATACAAAAGTCTATTTTGTTCATAACTATAAGTATTAATCAGTTTGAAAAATCAAGAATAATTCGAATTCAATGGAATAAAAAAGTCATTTTCCTAGGAATAAATTTTACAGAAGACACAGACAACTTCTACACATCAAACGATAAACTTTGCAGAGATAAAGAAGACCTAAATAAACTGAGTAATATACCATATTCATGTACTGGAAGACTATAAATATAAGCTTTCATTTCTCCTTAAATTGATCTTTAATGTAAAAGTCTAGCAATTATTTGTATAAAAATTGACATCATTGTTTTAAAATTTATATAAAAATGCAAAGAACCTAGAACAGACTAGAAACAATCTTAAAAACAAGAAAGTGTAAAACTTAGAGTATGGATTCATATTGGTGGAGAGAGAAATAGACAAACTGTAGAGAGTTGAGAGTCTGGAAACAGATTGATTCATATAAAATCTTCTGATTTATAACAAAGATTACATTCAAATTCAGTGGGGGGGTATTAAAAGTCTTTTTGACAAGTCAAATATATTATATACAAAGTAAATCTTGACTCCTGACTCATATTATAATCAATTTATTGCAGAGACACAAATATAAAGGTAAAACAATAAATGCTGTAGAGAAAAAAGGATAATTTCTTATGACTTTCAGATATGCAATGATTCTTAAATGGAAAGAAAAAGTCTAATTAAACATAAAAGAAAAGATTGATGAATTTGGCCTACTCTTTGTGACCCTGTGGACTGTAGCCCACCAGGCTCCCCTGTCCATAGGTATTTTCCAGGCAAGAATACTGGAGCGGTTGCCATTTCCTACTCCAGGGGATATTTCTGTCTCAGGGATCGAAACCTTGTCTCTTGTGTCTCCTGCATTGGCAGGTGGGTTCTTTACCACTAAGCCACCTAGAAAGCCCCATAACAATTAAAAACTGCTCACCAAAATAAACATCAAAAGAATAAATAATAATTCCCTTTTGACTGGCCCTAAAGTTCAGTTTTATCTGGCAACCCTAAACTGCCCCATACTAGGTGGACATCTGGAACGTTCTATGGAAGGTTATAAAGCTTTCAGAATTTTTTGTCTGTTTACCTGTTTATTTTTTAAAAGTAGTGATTGTGAAAAGACTCCACTTGAAGGACGTCAAATGAGAAAAGAGTAAGAAAGGCCATTATTCAAGTCAAATCATTAAATATGAGTTTGTAAATGGGGCTTGAGAAAGGTATAAATTGACATTAAATAATTCTGGAAATTCTGATTCCTCTAGCATCACTTTTCACATAATAACAGCCAGTAAGTTCAGTCGCTCAGTCGTGTCCGACTCTTTGTGACCCCATGGACTGCAGCACGCCAGGCCTCCCTGTCCATCACCAGCTCCCAGAGTTTACTCAAACTCATGTCCATTGAGTCGGTGATGCCATCCAACCATCTCATCCTCTGTCATCCCCTTCTTCTCCTGCCTTCAATCTTTCTCAGCATCAGGATCTTTTCAAATGAGTCAGCTCTTCACATCAGGTGGCCAAAGTATTGGAGTTTCAGCTTCAACATCAGTCCTTCCAATGAACACTCAGGACTAATCTCCTTTAGGATGGACTGGTTGGATCTCCTTGCAGTCCAAGGGAGTTTATGATAACAGTAAATCAGATAATTTTAAATATAAATGAAATATGCAAAGCCATGTTAAAATGTATTTGTAATTTTTAGAAAGACATGACTTCTTGTAGCAGACTTAAGCACTGGCATTAGAATCATCTAACACAGCATGCACTAAACATTCACTAGTTGCCTATTTGACAAACAGAGAACCACCAAGATGGTCTCAGGACCCATTAAAGATAAGCACAAAACCAGACGACTAGTCTGGGCTACTATATATACCCTGTGTTCTGCAAGTGCATGCACCCTTATACCTTAAGAAGAATGGATGTGAAAATAAAAAGGAATTGAAAAAAGTTTTCCTTATCAGACAATGAAGATTATATGAGGCATAGAAATTTCTATATTGCAAAGCTTCTTTGTAGCATTTCAGACTTGAAATTTGCTTGCTTGTACAAGTGGACAACACATAGTTCTCTGTAAGTGTATGTGTGTGTCTGCATGTGTGTATATAGAACGCTAGAGCAAGTCATTATTTACATCAGTAATCAAGTCACATTTGTTTCAGTTTGTCTGTTTTGCAATAGTTAAGAACATGGCCTCTAGATTCTGAGTTGCCTAGTTTGATTTCAGAGTTACACCATTTAATATGGATGATTGAGTTATTTTTATTAACCTCTTTCATTTTGAGTTTCCTTGTCCATATAACATGGCTGATCAAACTCTACCTTATATGTAATAAGGTATAATGTCAATAATTAATGGGAGGGTGAATGTAAAGCATTTGAGTTCTGAGACAAATTGTCAAAACATGGTTGATATTATTGTTTACCTCATATTAATGAAAGCATTTTATAAGCTTAGGGTAAAAAGAATCTTTGTAAAAGAAGTTAAGCATATTTGAATGCATAAAAATTAACATTCTATCAAAAAGAAGAAGCCCATGGTATTAAAACACATTCTAAGAAAATCTACAAGTTGGAATCAGCTATGCCAGACCAGATTAAATGTACTTATTGTGCTCACAGTGGAAGAGATGCTAAATTCCTCATTTTAAATAAAACTGTCAGCAGCTGTGATTAGATCCTTTCCCCTTCAGCTTTCTAACAGGTGATAAAAAAGATCTCATACTACTATTCTAACACACACTGAACAATACGTAAAAGAAATTCTGAAGTCTTCAAGGCAGGAGAGTGAGCCTTGATGCTTTTGTCCTTGTGTGGAATTCCAAAGTATGTTTGATGGACAAACATTTCCTCCCCTTCTTGTAGCTGAGACATGGATGACTCTCTTCCTGGATATCAAGTAAAGGAAGCACTAAGAAATTTATTTATAAAACACAGTGATTCATGAAAGGAGGGGAGACTGATCTGTCATTTCTCTGGAAACTTTTGATAAATTCTATTTTTTTCAAATTGGTTCATGGTAATGTGTATTTCTTGATATAGTAACAAAACATTTTATTTTGAATGTAGTGAAAAGTTAATGGAACCTTAACAGCAAATGTTTTATTGTAGCTATTACCATCTGTCACATTTGCTGTCCACAGAGCAATACCTCATTATTCAGAAATGAATATTGAGCAGCAGTTAAATTGATCTATAATTTCTTGTGATAGAATGTGTATACAAATATGAATGAATAGAAAAAACAGATAAATAATTTTAAAAAATGCATACTTGATGAATTTTATGTTAAGGATGGCCTACTGATAAGCATTTAAAATGATTTAAACATAAAATGGTTTTTCTCAGTTGGCTAGTAATCCTTCACATTCTCCAAAAACCAAGTGAAAAACATCTCAAAATACTATAGGTGCTCAAATGTTTTTCTCCTATAAGAAATTTTAAAATATTTTGATGATAGAATTTAAATGAGAAATGTATCATTGAGATTAAGGACATTTAGGAATATTCAGTTTCAGTGAGTTATTTTTCAACTGCTAACCTAAGGAAATGCAAGATTCCTTCAGGGAATAAAAATGTTGCCCTGATCACTTAGATCGGAAGAGGCATCAAGGATTGGAAAGGATCCACAAAGGAAAGGAAGAAGTCGCTGACCATGTTGTCTTTGCAATTCTGTCTAGAACCTAACTTCTGTATGGTCATTTTAGAAACAGGAGTGCATCACCCCAGTACTTGGGTTTTTCAAGCAGTATCCTTCTACTTGTAGCTGTGGGCCCTACTTAAATCCAGGAAATGGTGGGTAGGTTTGCTATGCCACTCTAGGACAGAGGAACCTGGCGGGCTACAGTCCTTGGGGTTACAAAGAGTCAGACTTGGCTGAAGCGACCGTGCACACACACACACACTAGGGGTGGAATTCTCCACAGGCTTTGTTCCCAACCTAAGCTCCCTGTAAGAGAAAACATCTGGGATGGCTTTAGCCCCATTATGATGACTCACTCATTTATCTCCCTGTAACTTTAACCTGAACTCATTATCCAATGGCCCTATGAACTATGACCTTTGTCCTTTAAAGATCCAGGAAATTTTCTGCTTAGGAAAACTATAGCTTTCAGTGGCTTTTGCAAACTCAGCTACAAATTCTGATATCTAATTTACACCAAACTCACCTTAATACGCATATATGCGAACAAGTGGGAATATTGATGAATACGGTCTAAGCAAATTTTTACAGTGTCACATGAATATTTAATCAATTTTTTGCCTCTGAGAAGACTGAACTGAATGATCCACTGTATAATAGATCTATATTCTTTTTTCTTTAGTCCTTTCTGATTGATTTTTCCAAATTTGACATTATGAGCAGTCAGAAAATTCCTAATGTCAGTGATGTGATATCTTGCTTTATGTATTTCTCTTACAATTACTTGTCATTATCTCTCTTTATTCTGCCTTCAAAAACACTGTAAATGCTTTCCCAGTGTTCTTTGCAGAGCTGCTTTCACCTCCTTGTTCCTCAGGCTGTAGATGAGAGGATTCAGCATGGGAATGACTACACTATACAGCACGGAGAAGACCAGCTCCAGAGAGGATCCTGAGGTTGGCATGAAATAACGGAGAAAACCTGAACCATAGAACAAGATTACTGTGGTGAGGTGGGAGGAGCATGTAGAAAAAGCTTTGCTTCTGCCAGAGGTAGAGGTGATGCTCAAGATGGTGGAGACTATGCAGGCGTAAGAGAACAAGATTGAGAGGGAAGTTACAAGGCCATGTGGGATGAGGGAACAGAACATGACAATGAGGTTGGTGGAAACATCTGAGCAAGAGAGAAGGAAGAGAGAGGGCAGTTCACAGCTGTAGTGTGGAATGATATGGGTATCACAGAAGTCCATTTTCGTTGCCAGAGGGACATTGATGAGTGTGTTCAGAATGCCCAGGCTCCATGAACCCCACACAAGCAGTACATACCGCTGTTTACTCATCACCTGGTCATAGAGTAGTGGTTGGCAGATGGCGACATAGCGGCCATAGGCCATGACTGAGAGTAGATAGGCTTCAGTCCCTGCAGTGATAAACACAAAGAAAACCTGAGCCAGACAGCTCTCTACTGAGATGGTTTTCCTTTTAGCAAGGAGGTTTTCCAACATCTTGGGCACAGTAACAGAAGAGAAACAGAGATCTAAGAAGGAGAGGTGACTCAGGAAGTAGTACATGGGGGTGTGAAGGTGAGAATCAGCCCCGATTACCAGCATCATTGTCATGTTTCCCGTCAAGGTCAGGAGGTAAACCAGCAGGAACAGCACACAGAGCAGAGCCTGGACATGGGGATCACTAGACAGCCCGAGGAGGATAAATTCCATGATGGTGCTGTGGTTTCCCAAGGCCATGTACAGAGACTTGTCCCTAAATATGATAAAGAAAAGCATGACAGTGAAATTTCTACTATCCTTCTCCAAGCAATTTTCATACTGTACTGATTGTCTTTTAATATCACAAGCATTCAGGAAATATGACTTCAACTTGGGTCAAGTTTTGTGTCAGTCTCGTGGAACATAGAGAATAAAATTCACTGCTAATTTTTTAAAAGGCAGTAGTTCAAAAAAGAATATAAAAATAGAGGTAAGTAGTTGAAACAGAGTGTGATTAACTGCAATGGAAATGCTGTGATTTAGAGAAAAGTTGGTGATATCATCTAATTTAAGGTAGTGGAGCAAAATTGTTAAGGATAAGTATCATTTCTCTATGGAGCCATGGAATGGAAGCACGTTTAGATTGAGGTAGCTGTGTAGATGGACTTCCCTGTGGCTCAGACAGTAAAGTGTCTGCCTACAATGCAGGAGACCCAGGTTCAATCCCTGGGTCGGGAAGATCTCCTGTGTAGACCTTCAAGGCCTTCAAGACCTAGAATTGACACCGCAAAAAAATGTTCTTTTCATCATAGGAGACTAGAATGCAAAAGTAGGAAGTCAAGAGATACCTGGAATAACAGGCAAATTTGGCCTTGGAGTACAAAATGGAGCAGGGCATACACTAACAGAGTTTTGCCAAGAGAATGCACTGGTCATAGCAAACACCCTCTTCTAACAATATAAGAGATGACGCTACACATGAACATCACTGGATGGTCAATACCAAAGTCAGATTGATTATATTCTTTGCAGCTGAAGTTGGAGAAGCTCTATACAGTCAGCAAAAACAAGACTGGAAGCTGACTGTGGTTCAGATCACAAAATCCTTATTGTAAAATTCAGACTTATATTGAAGAAAGTAGGCAAAACTATTAGACCATTCAGGTATGACCTGAATTGAATCCTTAATGATTATACAGTTTAAATGACAAATATTCAAGGAATTAGATCTGAATTAGATCTAATCTTCAGGATTAGAGTGCCTGAAGAACCATGGACGGAGGTTCATAACATTGTACAGGAGGCAGTGATCAAAACCATTCCCAAGAAAAAGAAATGCAAAAAGGCAAAATGGTTGTCTGAGGAGGCCTTAAAATAGCTGAGAAAGAGGAGAAGTGAAAGGCAAAGGAGAAAAGGAAAGATATAGCCATCTGAATGCAGAGTTCCAAAAAATAGCAAGGAGAGATTAGAAAGACTTCCTAGGTGAACAATGCAAAGAAATAGAGAAAAACAATAAAATGGGAAAGACTAGAGATCTCTTCAAGAAAATTAGACGTACCAAGGGAACATTTCATGCAAAGATGGGCACAATAAAGGACAGCAATGGTATGGACCTAACAGAGGCAGGAGATGTTAAGAGGTGGCAAGGATACGTAGAAGAACTATCCAGAAAAGATCTTAATGACTTGGATAACATGATGGTGTGATTACTCACCTAGAGCCAGACATCCTGTAGTGTGAAGTCAAATGGGCCTTAGAAAGCATCACTATGAACAAAGGTAGAGGAAGTGATGGAAATCCAGCTGAGCTATTTCAAATCCTAAAATATGATGCTATTAAAGTGCTAGACTCAATATACCAGCAAATTTGGAAAACTCAGCAGTGGCCACAGGACTGGAAAAGGTCAGTTTTCATTCCAGTCTCAAGGAAAGGCAATGCCAAAGAATGCTCAAACTACTGCACAGTTGCACTCATTTCACAAGCTAGCAAAGTAATGCTCAAAATTCTCCAAGTTAGGCTTCAACAGTATGCGAACCAAGAACTCTCAGATGTTCAAGCTGGATTTAGAAAAGGCAAAGGAACCAGAGATAAATTTGCCAACATCTGTTGGATCATAGAAAAAGCAAGAGAATTCCAGAAAACATCTACTTCTGCTTCATTGACTAGGTTAAAGCCTTTGGGTGGGTCTCAACAAACTGGAAAATGTTTAAAGAGATGAAAATACCAGATCACCTGACATGCCTCCTGCGAAACCTGTATGCAGGTCAAGAAGCAAGTTAGAACCAGATATGGAACAACAGACTGGTTCCAAATTGGGAAAGGAGTACGTCAAGGATATATATTGTCACCCTGCTTATTTAACTTAAATGCAGAGTACATCATGCAAAATGTGAGGCTGGATGAAGCAGAAATTGGAATCAAGATTGCTGGGAGAAATATCAGCAACCTCAGATATGCAGACGACACCACCCTTAAAGCAGAAAGCGAAGAGGACCTTGATGAAGTCTCTTGATGAAGGTGAAAGAGGAGAGTGAAAAACCTGGCTTAAAACTACTGCATTCTAGATGCTTGCAGTAACCCAACATTCAAAAAACTAAGAATGTGGCATCTGGTCCCATCACTTCATGGCAAATAGATGGGGAAACAATAGAAATAGTGACAGACTTTATCTTCTTGGGCTCCAAAATCACTGCAGATGGTGACTGCAGCCATGAAATTAAAGACGCTTGCTCCTTGGAAGAAAAGCTATGACAAACCTAGACAGCATATTAAAAAGCAGAGACATTACTTTGCCAACAAAAGTCTGTCTAGTTAAAGCTATGGTTTTTCCAATAGTCATGTATGGCTGATGGACCATAAAGAAGGCTGAGTGCTGAAGAATTGATGCTTTTGAACTGTGGTGTTGGAGAAGACTCTTGAGAGTCCCTTTGACTGCAGAAAGAGCAAACCAGTCAATCCTAAAGGAAATCGGTACTGAATATTCATAGGAAGGATTCATGCTGAAGCTGAAGCTTCAATACTTTAACCACCTGATGGGAAGAGCGGACTAATTAGAAAAGAACCTGATGCTGGGAAAGATTGAAGGCAGGAGGAGAAGGGGACAACAGAGGACAAGGTGGTTGGTTGGCCTCACTGACTCAATGGACATGAGTTTGAGCAAGCTCTGGGAGATGGCAAAGGACAGAGAAGCCTGGCGTGCTGCAGTCCATGGGGTTGCAAAGAGTCGGACACCACTGAGCAACTGAACAACAACAAAGCTGTGTACCAGGAGGTTTAGGGTTGAGAAGCAGCAAGATATGTTTGGTAAAACATGGACATTTCTTGATAGCTAGAGCTCAGAATATGGGCAAAAAACCTAGTACAATGTCTAAAGATGTAGGCTCTTGCATTAGACTAGGATCAAATCCCAGCTCCACCTTGTGCATGTTACATAATTTTCCTAGACTTCCGTTTCCTTGCTGAAAATTGGGGTAACAATAAATTACTCTGTTAGAGCTGTTATGAGAGTTAGGTGTGATAACACATGAATTGTGTTAAAAAAAATCTGTATAGTATTACTCAATGTAATAATCATCATTATTATTTGTAATTATAATATAGCCTACAAAAATAATATCCTCAGGTAGGATGATCCTCTATCAGAGTTAAAGCTGTTCTTTCCACTTTTGATCCTCTTACTTTACTGAAGGGGGTGTAATAAAGTCATTTTGAAATCACTAAAGGTAGCTGTTCTCCTTTTCCCATCTTCCAGTTGAAGAGATGGCATTTGGAAACACTCTGGCATTTGGAATCACACTGATGTGTCCAAGTATCAAATAACTTGAAGTTGCCGAGGACAGCATTGTTCAGGAGGAAAGGGCAGCCAGACTCAAGAAATGACAAGGAAAAGAGAACTAGGACCCTTGGCTCCTGTCCTAAAATTACTTTCTGGGGTGGATGTGTATTCCATGAAGTGTCAAGCCTCCATTCGAATAAGGAAGAGGTGATTTAAAGGAGTACTGTGCCAGGGTTCATGGCATGGACCACTCACTCGGGCACGGTAGTAAAGTAGGGACACAAGTGGGCTTCCCTGGTGGTTCAGTGGAAAAGCATCTGCCTGCAATGTACGAAACGTCGGTTTGAGCCCTGGGTCGGGAAGATCCCCTGGAGAAGGAAATGGCTACCCATTCTAGTATTCTTGCCTGGGAAATTCCATGGACAGAGGAGCCTGGCAGGCTACAGTCCATGGGATTGCAAAGAGTTGGATACGACTGAGCAGGCACCCAGGGTAGGGTCCCATGTTCCTAGAACTTTGAGAGCTTGCAAGGACACCTAAATTGTTTTGGAATCACCAGTTGTGGCTGTTTCCTGTGCCACAAGAAGAAATCCTTACTAAATAATATTTCTGTGCTCATTCTAAGGCTTCTTTTTAAAAATTTTATTTATTTTTTTACTATTTTTTAATTGAAGTACAGCTAATTCAGTGTGTTGGTTTTGGGCATATAGCAAAGTGATTCAGTGATATTCAGTGATATATACATATATTCAGATTCCTTTCTATTATAGGTTATTATAAGAAATTGAATATGGTTCCCTGTACTATACAATACATCCAGTAAAGAATCCATCTGCAGTGCAGGAGACGTGGGTTCAATTCCTGCGTTGGGAAGATCCCCTGGAAGAGGAAATGGCAACCCACTCCAGTATTCTTGTCTGGAAAATTCCATGGCAGAGGACCCCGGCAGGCTTTAGTCCACAGGGTCACAAAGGGTCAGACATGATTGAGCATGCATGCACTGGAGTATTATACAGTAGGTCTTGTTGCTTATTTTATATATAATAGTGTGTATATGTTAATTCCCCTAAGAAGGCTTCCTAAGGAGGGAAACAGAGCTAGTATTCAGTCCTATATATCTCAATTGTGCAGATATTTGGATTTATCCTTTGACTTTCATCCTAATACACTTTTCTCAATATTCCAGTACCAAGACTTTTCTGTGTTCCTTGACTTGGTTTTTACTTGCTCAGGTCTGATATACAGAAATACTCTATTTGAACACTAGATATTATCTGTGAGTTCCAGCTTTGGTCTGATGTGCTAGAATTGGACCTTTGGGTCACTTGTAGGACTTGCCATAGTGGCTGAGTCTATTTTTCTGTCCCTGGCCATTCCTTTACTGCCTTCTTTCCAATAGACCCATAACCCATCCAAGGGGGACTTTGAGTCCTTACTTTTCAGCTGTTCAGTCATGAACACATCCCAAGTACTTTCCCAGTACCCAAATGTATGTTACCTGTACATCTGCTTCAGAAGACAGTCTGTTCCCCAGTGTGGCTGCAGGGCTTATGTTTGATTCACCTGCTAAGAATGAAAATAATCTGGAGAAAATATTTGCTTTACATCTGGCTTTATGACTGATGTTATACAATTCTACTGATAATGTTTTCTTGTGTTCTTCATTGTTAAAATGAAATAATATAGGGAAATTCTCTCAGATTGTCCGAGACACCATCATCCTGCCACCTCTTCATTTGTACCTGTTTTTCTAAATGGTTGGTCTCAACCATTTATAGAATACATCAGTCTAATTGATCCCCAGCTGTGCTTAGGTAGTCGGAGTTTGACTCCCAGGCATCACTTGCCCAGAGGATGGCTGAAGCAGAGGCAGTTATTCCCTGTGGTGAGAACTTGAGGTAAGACTTTGTAGTCAGTGGTGTCAATGGGACTCTCTTAAATGTGGCTTTTGGAATTTCTAAGTTGAAGCAATGACCAGAACTACAAAATGTGAACTCTTGCTAAGGAGTTTCATAGGAAAAGAGGAGGCAGAGGATGTTTAACTATTTTCCTTATAGAAAATATTTTTCAGTTGACACTATGCATATGTGTATGTGGGTTTCCCACGTGGCACCAGTGGTAAAGAACCAGACTGCCAATGAAGGAGACCTACAGACATGGTTCGATTCCTGGGTCAGGGAGATCCCCTACAGGAGGGCATGGAAACTCACTCCAGTGTTCTTGCCTGGAGAATTCCAAGGATAGAGGAGCCTGGCAGGCTATGGCCAATAGGGTTGCAAAGAGTCAGACACGGCTGAAGTGACTTAGCGCAGGTGCATGCATGCGTGTGTGTGTGTGTGTGTGTGTGCATGCTCAGTCATGTCTAACTCTTTGCAACCCCATGGACCATAGCCCACCAGACTCATCTGTTCATGGGATTTTTCAGACAGGAATACTGGAGTAGCTTGCCATTTCCTACTCCAAAGGACATGTGAGTTGAATATAAAATGAGTAGAAAATTATGACAAACTTAAAGGAGAAAAAACTCAGTAACCAGTCATTTGCTTAAACCACCCAGTAAACTTTTTGTAGTATGATGAATCTATATATCGGAGAAGGCAATGACACCCAACTCCAGTACTCTTGCCTGGAAAATCCCATGGACAGAGGAGCCTGGTAGGCTGCAGTCCACTGTGTTGCTAAGAGTCAGGTACGACTGAGCGACTTCACTTTCACTTTTCACTTTCATGCATTGGAGAAGGGAATGGCAACCCACTCCAGTGTTCTTGCCTGGAGAATCCCAGGGATGGGGGAGCCTGGTGGGCTGCTGTCTATGGGGTCACACAGAGTTGGACACCACCAAAGTGACTTAGCAGCAGCAGCAGAATCTATATATTCTCAGGCCTTGCAATAGCTGTAGGACAATTTCAAGGATTAGTGATTAAGATTTTATTTAAAGAAGTATTTACTTGTTGAATGGATCATGTGTTGAGTCTTAATAGATTATGATGTGTTGAAGTGTTTTCAGACTGCAGTGTTTCCTAGTGATTTTCATTCTCCCTTTGTCAGTTTTGTATATAAGCATAAGAAATAGAGGGCTTCCCAGGTGACTCAGTGGTAAAGATTCTGCCTGCAATGCAGGAAATACAAGTTCTATCTGTGGGTCAGGAAGATCCTCTCGAGAAGGAAATGGCAACCCACTCCACCCACTATTCTTGACTGGAAAATCCCATGGACAGAGGAGCCTGGCAGGCTGCCAGGGGGTTTCAGAGTCAGACATATGTGATTGAACACAGCACATCACGCCATTAGCTGCTACAGTGTGAAAAAGGATATCAATTCTCCAAATGTCTCAGCTTATTAAGCAGAACATTTTTTTTTTTTAATTGAAAACCATATGGCTGTTGAAGATACTTGGCTCTGGCAGTTCTGTGTATAGGCATGAAAAACCTCATTTCTAATCTTTCTGATCTCATCTCTTAAATTTGTCCATGATCTCCTCGGTGTGTATGCCCAGAAGTGGGATTGCTGGGTCATATGGCAGTTCTATTTCCAGTTTTTTAAGAAATCTCCACACTGTTCTCCATAGTGGCTGTACTAGTTTGCATTCCCACCAACAGTGTAAGAGGGTTCCCTTTTCTCCACACCCTCTCCAGCATTTATTGCTTGTAGACTCCAATGTTTATTGCAGCACTGTTTATAATAGCCAGGACATGGAAGCAACCTAGATGCCCATCAGCAGACGAATGGATAAGGAAGCTGTGGTACATATACACTATGGAATATTACTCAGCCATTAAAAAGAATTCATTTGAATCAGTTCTAATGAGATGGATGAATCTGGAGCCCATTATACAGAGTGAAGTAAGCCAGAAAGATAAAGAACATTACAGCATACTAACACATATATATGGAATTTAGAAAGATGGTAATGATAACCCTATATGCAAAACAGAAAAAGAGACACAGATGTACAGAACAGACTTTTGGACTTTGTGGGAGAAGGCAAGGGTGGGATGTTTCGAGAGAACAGCATCGAAACATGTATCTTATCTATAGTGAAACAGATCACCAGCCCAGGTTGGATGCATAAGACAAGTGCTCGGGCCTGGTGCACTGGGAAGACCCAGAAGAATCAGGTGGAGAGGGAGGTGGGAGGGGGGGTCAGGATGGGGAATACATGCACATCCATGGCTGATTCATGTCAATGTATGGCAAAAACCACTACAATACTGTAAAGTAATTAGCCTCCAACTAATAAAAATAAATGAAAAAAAAATTTGTCCATGATCATCCCCAAATTAGTATTATAACTTCCATGCTTTTTAACACTGAAAACATCCTAACTTCTCTAGGAATTCTGCTGCATGATGTCAGTTGTATTTGCAGGGAAATCAGAAAGCAATGTTCAGGGACCCAAAATAAACCTTGAGGTGTTATGCTGATTTTGTGGCAGAAGGTACCAAGGTCAAGTAAAAGTGTAGACAGGAAATGAGAAGTGAGAGATGTACATCTCGAGATGACATCACAGTGGCCCAAATGTGTTGAAGAGAGGAGATACTTGAGTAGAGGGCCTTGCTATTATCAGCTTGTAGCCAAATGTTGGGAAAGTTCACCCTTTGCTTGGTTCCAATTACATGCTAAGTGGGAGCCATTAGCACTGCCCGCACCCTCTTTTATAGTAATTATTAGTCAGTACCCGAGTACAAGAGAACAGTGAAACTCAGTCCTTATTAAGAAGCGAAAGAATAGGCGTGCAAGTCTCCTCTAACTCTCTCTGTAACATTCCTATATGGCTTATGGAAAACATCAAACAGCTGACTATTGACTATTGAATTTTTAAGTGCTTCTATCCACAACCTTGGCTATGCCAGATATGGGGATAGTTCAGCAGGTTAAATGTCAATGCTTTGCTTAAAGTGACTTGGTTTTTTTATACCTCATTCTGGAAAGCAGGCCAAATACAGTTCCTCTTCCTGCAAGATGGATTCCATTATTCAATTACCGCCCTTCTACAAGGGCGCCTGAATTACACATTGTACTGTCATTGTCACACCTGATGAGATTTAGATATGATCACTTCCAAAATAAGCTGATTCATGACATTGATAATATCCTCAATATTATTATCAATATAATAATGATGATAATATTATTATTATCAATATTATTGATAATAAAATTTCCTCTTTGGAAAAGGAAGTCAAAAGAATTTGGAAATTACCGTGTGAAGGAGTAGTCAAGGATGACTGATTTAGGGCTGAAACAAATAAAATATTTGGGGATATCCCAGGTTGAGGCCTCTAGTGGTATTTCATAAATAGTAAGGAATGAATTACTATCTGTAGTGGGTCCTAGTAACAAGAAAAGGGACAAGGTCTTGTGGAGCTGTAGGTTCTAATGGACACATACCACATGTGGGTATCCTGTCATCTCTCATAGAGTTAACTAGGGGAAAAGACTAAATATGAATAAACTGGAACAAAGGATATCTTTGAGGATATTCAAAGGGTAATAATACAAGCTGCACCTCTGTGACTATATAATACTAACGGACCAATGATTTTACACGTGCCTACTATTACCATTCAGGTAGACTGAAGTTATTAGCAAAAGTCTAATTCTGCCATCCAATGGCAGTTAGTGGTGTTTTGAATTTGAAAACTATGCTGTGACTAGGAAAGTTATGACCAACCTAGATAGCATATTAAAAAACAGAGACATTACTTTGCCAACAAAGGTCCATCTAGTCAAGGCTATGGTTTTTCCAGTGGTTATGTATGGATGTGAGAGCTGGACTGTGAAGAAAGCTGAGTGCCGAAAAATTGATGCTTTTGAACTGTGATGTTGGAGAAGACTCTTGAGAGTCCCTTGGACTGCAAGGAGATCCAACCAGTCCATCCTAAAGGAGATCAGTGCTGGTTGTTCACTGGAAGGACTGATGCTGAAGCTGAAACTCCAATACTTTGGCCACCTCATGCGAAGAGTTGACTCATTTGAAAAGACCCTGATGCTGGGAGGGATTGGGGGCAGGAGGAGAAGGGGACGACAGAGGATGAGATGGCTGGATGGCATCACCGAATCGATGGACACGAGTTTGAGTAAACTCTGGGAGTAGGTGATGGACAGGGAGACTTGGCGTGCTGTGATTCATGGGGTCGCAAAGAGTCGGACACGACTGAGCAACTGAACTGACTGAACTGAAGTACAACCCACTTCACACACAGCTCCTAGCAAGCTTTTAAGCTCTGGTGGAAACAACCCATTTGGCTGAAGGACAACAAATTACCAAGATATGAGAGATTTAAGAAAAACATTCATATAAAGAGAGCACTGTATAACAAAATTCCTTGGAAAAATGTAAATGCTATACTTAGGAATATGCTGAGATGGAGTGAGTGTACCTTATTTGTTGCTGAAACTCAGCCTCTCGTCACTGGTGGCAAATAGAAACAGAGACAGAGTTCTGGGTGAAGTAGAAAAGAGTAGCTTGTATTGCTTTGCCAGGGAAAAGGGGCTGCAGTGGGCTAATTCCCTGAAGACCATCTGACCCACCCCAGAGGAGGTAGTGAATAGTTTTATAATGTCCAAGGAGCAGGGCGTGATCAGCTTGTGTACAGTTCTGGAATTGGTTGGCATCAAGGTGAAGTTTCAAGCATCATCAGCTTTCTGGTTTCAACCAGTCTAGGGTGTATGTTCTTGTGGTCAGCAGTTTTCAACTGTAGGGGAGTCTGCTTTCTGTAAAACAACTTAGGAATGTGTGTCAGGCCTTTCTATCTTTCAGGGAACTGGGAGTCTGGTAATACTGTTATGTGGCAGAATTATAGTCTAAATTGTTATCAGTTCCCTAGTCCAACAACTATTCTTTGTTTCTGTATCTTCACATTTCCCAATCATTAATTCTTGAATCAGCATTTTACTTCAAAAGACAAGGACACAGTGGCTTGTACGTGGCCTAATATTCATGAGTAGGCAACCCACTCCAGTGTTCTTGCCTGGAGAGTGCCAGGGACAGCGGAGCCTGGTGGGGTGACGTCTACGGGGTGGCACAGAGTCGGACATGACTGAAGTGACTTAGCAGCAGCCTCTCTATTGGTAGGGATCTGAATGATCTGACTTTTATGACCCCCTTCTCATGGAAGTGTAATAGTCTGCTTGCTCCACCAGTGGGAGCTCCTGTATTGAAAAATAACATTTCTTGTAGCATCCTGCTGCTATGTGGCCATGCATGCCTGCTCAGTGGCTATTCTGTCTGACTCTTTGCAACCCCAAGGACTGTAGCCCGCCAGGCTCTTCTGTCCATGGGATTTTCCAGGCAAGAATCCTAGAGTGGGTTGCCATTTCCTTCTCCAGCTATGTGCCCAGGGGACAGTAAATCCCTAGTTGAAAAGGCAAAAGTATTCTGCACAATGTACTGAGGTGAAAGCAGTTCACTAGCAGTACAAAAATAATTCTGCTCTAGACCAAAGTCCTAATCAGTAAAATGGTACATAAAAAGTCAGGTTATCACAGACTTAGGCCATAGCCAATGGCCCAATGGTCTAGCTAATAAATGTCTGATGGATGAACAATTAAAGAATGCTGTATGTAAAGAACAGCTGTGGAAGACTTTTTAGAAAGAAAATTAGAGTAGATCACACAGATACTCATCAAAATAACCCAATTACTGGCTCAGAGTAGGGGCATACTAAGGTGATGCATTGGTCTACTTTCTGAAGGCAGCCAGTTGGATACATGCTATGGATAGGAATGGAGGTGTCCAAGCCATGCAACATGCCTGTTACAAAAACATAGTCTCCTGTCACTCACCAAAGTCTCTGCTGTGGAAATTACTAATGCAATATCCCGGATGTTAACGGGAGAAAAACTACTCAAAATTGGCCCAGTAGAGAATCTCCCAAGAATAAAGAGTGACATAATGCTAAAATGTGGTTGACATAGGGCCACTCCCAATGTTTATGGAAGATTCAAAAAAGATTTCAGTAAAAATAGACACTTATTTCTCCTTAGTACTTTGCTTACTCTTTAACTGAAACAGTCGCTGAAATACTATCAAGGTCCTGGAAACAGGTATTTTAAGGACCCTTTAAAATCCATAAAGCAGTGACTTAATTTAACAATTAGAATATGCAATTCAGACATTTTAATTAAAGACATGATAGGATCATAAAAGGCTTCCTAACTCAATTAAGTCATTGTGTGTCTGACCTGAAAATGAGGAGTGGTAAATGTGGAGCCTTTTAAAAGAAATTTCTGGACACTGGGCTTTTAAAAGGACTTTATTTTATTTTAAGCAGCTCCAGTGATCCCAGGCCCAGGCCCATACCTGTATGTTTGAGCTAAAGAGAATATTGCTTCTCAAATACTACTATCTCTGTTGTTTTGGACCATAAAGAAGGCCGAGCACCAAAGAATTGATGCTTTCGAATTGGTGCTGAAGAAGACCCTTGAGAGTCCCTTGGACAGCAAAGAGATCAAACCAGCCAATCCTAAAGGAAGTCAACACAAAATATTCATTGGAAAGACTGATGCTGAAACTGAAGATCCAATACTTTGGCCACCTGATGTGAAGAGGTGACTCTTTGGAAGAGACCCTGATTCTGGAAAAGATTGAGGGCAGGAGGAGAAGGGGGGTGACAGGAGATGAAATGGTTGGATGGTGTCACCAACTCAAGTGACATGAATTTGAGCAAACTTGGGGAAATAGTGAAGGACAGGGAAGCCTGGCATGCTGCAGTTCATGGGGTTGCAAACAGTAGGACATGCCTTACCAACTGAACAACAGCTATTCTCTTGAATTAGACTGCGTATTTTCCAAAAGCACCTCTGGGTAGGTTATTGATATTGCCTCATGTGTACAAACTAGAATTGATTGTTAAGTGCCACCCCACTTCAATAATCTTAGATTTACCCCTCCAACTCCAACATCCCTCCCTGGAGAAAGACATAGGAGAGCCTTTGACCGAGTTCTTATTGCTGCCTTGGTGGTGGCGGTGTGTGTGTGCTCAGTCATGTCCAACTCTTCAAAGCCAAGGGCTCCTTTGTTTGTGGAATTTTCCAGGCAAGAATACTGGAGTGGGTTGCCATTCCCTTCTCCAGGGAATCTTCCTGACCTAGGGGATGAACCTGTGTCTCTTCCATCTCCTGCATTGGCAGGTACGTACTTTACCAGCTAAACCACAGGGGTGGCCCTATTGTTGCCTTACAAGCTTTTTTTTTTTTTTTAATTTAGAAGATGTAGCATTTTTTTGTGCTTTTTTTGTCAAACTTTCTGTATCTTATATTTAAGATGTAACTCTTTAAAGCAGAATTTGGTTGATAATCTCTTTTAGTCAGTATTTAGTCCATCACATTTAATATACTTAGTGATGTGTTGGATTTAACTTCCCACCTTACTACTGTCATACCTGTTTGATATCCTTTTTCTCTACTACTTTGTTTTGGATTAACCTTTTTTTCTTCTTAAATCTTGAAAAGAAAAAAGAAAAATCTTTTCTTTCTGTTAAAAAACAAAATTTTACCCTTGTTTTAGTTGTTACCCTGGATATTAGCATATGTTGATGTTGTTTCACTAAATCATGTCCGACACTTTGTGACCCCATTGACTGTAGCCCACCTGGCTCCTCTGTCCAAGGGATTTCCCAGGCAAGAATATTGGAGTGGGTTTCCATTTCCCTCTCCAAGGAATATTTCTGACCCAAGGATAAAACCTGTGTCTCCTGCTTGGCAGGCATTTTCTTTACTACTGAGCCACCTAGGAAGCCCCATATTGGCATATGCATCCAGTAAATGAGTACTTTATAGTATTTTGGGGACAATATAAAGATCTCAGCATAGTTTTAAACTTTCACCCTTCTCCAGCCTTTTGTAAAGTTATTATCATGTATTTTGATTATGTGTGTATGTATGTATACATATTACATGTGTGTATAATGCCTCAAGACATTACTGTTATTATGAGATCAATAGCCGTTTAAATTTACCTACATGTTCAAACTTTTAGCTGCTCTAAATTTATTCCTCTATTTCAAAATGTTTCCATTTAGGGACTTATTCCTTCTGTATAAAGAAAAACTTTCAGTTATTTCTGTTGGGAAAGTATACTGGTGCCAAATGTCTTCAGCTATTTCTTATCTGAAAATATTTCCCTTTCATTTTTTTTTTGTTTTGTTTTGAAAAGGTAAATTTTAAACAGTTACTTTTATTACCAGTTTAAGTCATAAAGTTACAAAGTAATTAGAAATTTCTGAAAGAGAATGACTGTTTTTAAAAAATGACTCACTCATTACATAAATAATGTATAGTATTTCACTGATATTCTGCTGTTCAAAAGGCCTTAACCAAAAAATCCCAAACAAAACACTCAACTCAGTGTTTTAAGCTCCACTGTGTTAATTAAGCTTGTGTGTACATGTGAGGCCTCTAAAAGAAAAGGGATACAAAATCAGGCAGGGTTGGGGAAATTGGCAATGCTTAGAGCTATCAGGCAGACTCCAGACAAGGAGACTAAGTAGTAATTTTCTGGGTTACTCTACTTGAATTATTATACTCTACTTGAATTCAATAGATAATTAGAGAAATGAAAAACTAATTAACATCATAAGGAGATTACTGCATTATTTGGACTGCATGTCATATTTGCATTTAGCAAATTCAAAGAGCCATAACAAAAACAGCTTCCACCATCTATCCTCTATAGATGGATAGTTGTTATATTCAAAACTGTAGCAATTATCCATCTAGCTTTTAATGTTTGCAGGATGACAATATAGAACTGATGAGCTACAAATGATACTGCTGATACCATAAAAATGCTAGCTTTCTAAATTCATGTTTATAAGCATTCATTGCTTCCAGTATAGGCTTAAGTGATTAAAGGCAATTTTATTACAGCATCGTGTCCTTATTTCATTCTAAAATAATAGATTGCATAAAGAGAAACAACTGTTATTTTTGCTTGCAACCTGTGAAATTAAGTTATTTTGCTGATGTGAAGTAATAAAACTCACTTAAGGACCATACCACTTGCCGAAAATGCCACACACCCACTTCTTAAATGCAAAGTTATAGTCCCATCTCAGACTTGGCCAGAGCAAAATATTGCAAGCAACTGATTACTGAGGTCAAACAACAGGTAACTAACATATTGAGAACAAGCTATGGAGCAAGGGAGCATGACTAGATCAGAAGAGTCTTTTTATTTAAAGGTATAATATCCCAAACAGCCCCCTGGCACAGTTAATTTCTGTAATACTTTCACACTCTTCAACCTGTCTATGATATTCTAAACCTTAATTTCTTTCTTAAAGGGCTGATTTGGGTTGACTTGTTGAGAATGATGTCCGTAACAGAAAAAGATATCTGTGGTTATAGAACTTATGATAGTTTTACAGAAGTTATGGATAAATAGGGTAGTGAAGAAGTTAACCAGCTTCATTGTATACCCCAAAGACTTTCTCAATGGCACAGACATAGGCAGCCAATCCTAGGTTATACTTTGTGACTGTGAGCATGATTTGCCTGGCAGAAAATTCCATAGTGTAAGCTAAACCAAACTACACAATATCTTTCTTGGATTACCTGGTACTCTGTTTTAGAATCTGCTGTGGGTACAATGGGAATATTTCCACCACACCTTCCAAATTTTCTTTCTAAATTCTCTTGAAAAAACGTGAGCAAGTGGTGGTTAGAATCTGTCATATTTGAAGGTCAAATGGCCACAGCTGACATGATTATACTTCTCAGCCACTCCCTTCGCATTCAAGTGTGTGCATGTGTGTTAGTCGCTCAGTTGTGTCCAACTCTTGTGACCCCATGAACTGTAGCCTGCCAGGCTTCTCTGTCCATGGGATTCTCCAGGCAAGAATACTGGAGTGGGTTGCCATTCCCTTCTCTAGGGGATCTTCCCGACCCAGGGATCGAACCCTGGTCTCCTGCGTTGTGGGCAGATTCTTTACTATCTGAGTCACCAGGGAAGCCCTTAGCATTCAAGGAGAGATCAGAAATAACCATACTGTTCTTCCCCAGAAAATCCTAAGGCTCTGGAGTTGTTGAGCCACTGGCAGCTTCAGCAATGTTCATTGCTTTCAGTGCACTGGATTTGCTAAACTGCTTCTCACTGGCTGCAGGGACAGGTATGTCACAGTCTGCTTCCAAGATGCTTCCTTCCAAGGGTTTTGCCTTGGGGAAGTCCAGAATTGATTCATGTTGCAATTTGAAGTCTTCTAGTTCCTTTGGGTCATGCCATCTGAATTTCATATGCTCCCATCGACTTCACCACCATCAACACATTTAGCACCAACAAGATGTAAATATACTATAGAGTATAGGCCCACATTGCCAAATCCCTGAAAAAATGCTTTATCTCCAAACCCTGGTGTCATTTGTAAAATGCTCATGTAAGAAACTTCATTGAGGAAATTTTCAACCCCATGGCAAACACCATGACCAGTGGCAGAGATACCTCTGCAAATGCCACTCTGACAGATGGATTTACCAGTAATAGCAGGCATGTGCATTAATATCTCAGGGCCCAAGGGTGCTGGCACAGGTATCAGCAATCCAGGACATTTTCTCGCTCACCTGTGACCCTGACTGGGGAAGGCACATCAATGCCAGGACCAATAAAGCTCTGTTTTGCCAGCTCCATGGTGAACCTCCTTGTGATCTTTTCCACTTTATTATCAGTATGATTCCTGGGATTGATCTTAACATCAGCTTTAGCACCGCCAAGTGGCACATCAACACAGCACATTTATACGCCATTAGACAAACCAAAGCTTTTACTTCATCTACACTCACATCTTCTCACTAACCAATAATTACTTTGCAGGGCGTGCAATGCTAAGCTCTGCTGGACCCAGTAGCCCTCAGTGACCTCCCAGGAGCCGCCATGGTGCAGGATGGGGATGGACCGGATAAGCACTTGGTTGCAGGGTTTGATGATTCTCAGGATGCCATGCACCGCTTCTGCTCCTCACTCTCCCAGGTCTCGACGACTTCCATCAGCTTGTCCTCCATTATGCTAGCGCCATGGCCGAAGGAGCCAGCTTGGAGAAACCAGTTTTACGTTTCATCACGGTTGCTATGGTGCAGCCAGGTGGGCGGAGCCGGCCTGCGTGGTTGGATGGAGGCCAGAGGCCAAGGCACGGGTGAGTGCTGCGTCGGGGCCACGAGGAGAGGTGTGCTTTCGTTGGCCCTGGGGCAGGCTCCTCTAAGCTTCGAGCCTTCTTCACAGTCCTCTCGCTTCTTGCCACCGGATACCTGATCTGGAGGAGCCGAATCCGTCTGTTGGTGCCAAACAACACGGTAAAGCGTGGTGTGGAACCAGGCGTCCAGCGTGCGGGGCTGGGCCTCCTGTCGCCTCTCCTCGCCAGGGCTTTATGAGGTATGTTTTCTTTCCCTTTGAGGTACATTTTGATTATAGAGCGCGTTTCACTTATTTTCTTTAATGCTTTCCAGAATATTAACCCACAGTCTCTAGGCTTCCATCACTTCTGTTGGGAAATCAGTTTCAGTCTAATGTTGGCTCCTTGGAAGGCAGGCTCGTATTTACTTTATTTCCCGAATAAAAAGTACAGATGGAGGCCCTTGGGTCTTTCATGAAGTGAGGGAGTCTGTACATGGTTGCATAATTCAGCACACACCGTCGAGCTCAATGCTCACTCCTCTGGCCTGGTGCCTGCGCTTCTGTGGAAAGAGGGCCCTGAGACCCAGAAGCGACCTGAGGTTGTTTGGGCAGAGATTTCTGAGGCCCAGATCTTTGGAGCTCGAGATACAGAGTGTGCTGGCTGTGATTGGCTGTATCCACTTAACTCTGCAAGACCCTCACCCTGTTAAGAGTAACAGGCGGGGAAGGAGGTCAAACAAGTCCTAAAACACAGTTTCAGGCCTGGACCACAGTTGCCCCGTGTCTAAAGGTGGTACCCTTACCAGCCTGGGTTCTTAAACTCTTTATTTAATCAATACAAATTGATGTGAGGTCAGATAAGAAATTCAGGCAAGGCTTTACTGGGACTCGCTGCAGCTGGAGGAAGTGAAAACAAGTAACAGGGGCCCTTGCTTGCTCTGTGAGATGGTGGGGTGACCTAGTCCCTTAAATGGGCTGAGGGTAGGGGCAGACACATGGCTCAGGCCAGTGGGTGACTTAGATGGTCTGCCCACTCCCTTGATGGTGCTGTTTGCAGGGGTCCTAGGTCATACCCTGTTTTTGCTACTGACACCTCAGAAGTAGCAGTTGGGTTTTGGTCTTTTTGTATGTTGTTGCTCTTGATTTGCCCCAGCTGCACATGCTTGCAGTTAATTTCAGTCCTTTATGTATTCTGTTCTGGAGGAGATGTTTGTCCTGGGGCAAGCACTGTAGCAAAGGTCCCCAGGTCGCAGCCTGTCTCTGTACTGCTTAAAGGCAATTTGTCTTTTGCCTCAGGCTGTTTTAAAATTGTTCTTTGTGTCTTTGGTTTTCAGTATTTTATTACGAATGCCTAGATGTGGTTTCTTTTGTATTGATCTTTCTGGAGCTTCATAGTAGTTACTGAACTACTCTTGTCTCTAAACCCACTCTTATGCTTTGTGATGTGCAGAATATGGAAAGTATATTTCTTCTTTGACATACCACTGCTCTTAGGCTGTGGCACCAAAGGCAGACTACTTGATGTTTCTGTTAACATCACCCCCTGTGCTCACCACATAGCTGGGGTTCCAGTTTCAGCTTTTTTCAGCACTCCTGAACTAGGCTCCCCATACCCTCTCAGACATAGCAGCAGCAAGAGAGCACCCCTTCCCAGGTCTATAAAACACCCCCTTCTCTGAGCTCCTGAGATGGCAACACATATGGACAGCATCCCCCTTAGGGATCTGAATCCCAGATCACAGAGATCTCCTGCAGGCTTTCAGTTACTGATGATCCAACCTCTTATCTTTGTTCCCTTAGCCCCAGTTCCTGTGATTACTATCTCCATATTACTATAATGTTCACTTTTCTAATTTTCCAACTTCTGTTTAACTACTTTCCATATTAAATTATATTGCTCTGTCCCATTCTGGCTGTCCTCTCTTTCTATAACCCTAAATATATTAGATCTTTACTATTTCCCACAAGACTTCGATGATTTTATGCTATATTTCTCTCTTAAAAAAATCTCTTTCAGTTAGGATATTTTCTGTTGACCCACATTCTAGTTTTATTATCTTCTTCTGTTTCTAATCTGTTTAATTTTGGTTATTATATTTTTCAATTCTAGAGTTTACTGTTGGTTATATTTTGCAGTTAATTTCAGTCCTTTATGTATTCTGTCTCTGGAGGAGATGTTTGTCCAGGTGTAAGCACTGCAGCAAAGGTCCCCAGGTCGCAGTCCTCTTTCTCCATTTTGTCATATATTTTCTTGAACATATTAATCAAAGTCATTTAAAAATGCATGTCTGAATAGATAACAAGTGTTGCCAAGGATGTGGAGAAAAAGGAACCCTTGTGCACTGTTGTTGGGAATATAAATTAGTATAGCCATTATAGAAAACGGTATGGAGGGTCCTCAAAAAATGAAAGAAATAGGACTGATGTATGATTCAGCATCCTACTTCTGAGTATGTACCCAAAGGAAGAGAAATAATTAATTGAAGAGATATCTGCATTACTGTGTTCGCTGCAGTTTACTCACAAGGGCCAAGACGTGGACACAATCTAAGTGTATGCCAGTGGATGAATGGTTAAAGAAAATGTGGTATATCTATACAATGAAATATTATTCAGCCATAAAAAGGAAATCCTACCATTTGTGACAAAATGGATAGATCTGGAGGGCAGTAAGCTAAGTGAAATAAGTCAAAAAGGGAAAGAAAAATACTGTATAATCTTACTTATATATAGAATCTAAAAAATCTAAATTAGAAACAGAGAGAAGATTGGTGGTTGCCAGGGGCTGAGGATTGGGGGAAATGAGTTGCTGGTCAGAGGGTATGAACTTCAAATTACAAGATGAATAAATTATGGGAACCTATTGTACAACATGGTGACTAGTTAACATTGTATTACATTCTTTAGATTTTCTAACAGAGTAGGTCTTAAATGTCCTTAGCATATATCCACAAAATGGTAATTACTTTAGGTGATGAATGTGTTAATTAACCTTGCTGTGCTCATTCGCTTGATCAGGTTTGACTCTTTATAACCCCATTGACTGTAGCCTGCCAGGCTTTGCTGTCCATGGAATTTTCCAGGCAAGAATAGTGGAGTGTGTTGCCATTTCCTACTCCAGGGATTCTTCCTGACCCAGGGACAGAACTGTTATTGCGGTAATTATTTCATAATATACATGTATATCAAATCATCCTGCTGTGTGCTTTATACTCACACAATGCTATTTGTCAATTATATAAAGGTAGGAAAAAAGGCAAATGTTTATTGAACAAACGGATGAATGAATATGAAAAATATAAAATACATGTCTAATAACTACTATCTGAGATCTCCAGTGAATCTGTTCCTATGGTTTTTTTTTTTTTTGACTCATTTAGTTCTGTCTTAAGGAATATCTGACACTTTTAGAAATGAAATTGAGACTCTGGCTTATGTTATCTTAGTACAGAAAAGAATGACTTTTGCTTTGTCCTATTTCTTGTTCAGCATTATTCTTATGGTATAGTGCTTCCATGACCTTCCATGGTTCTAACTAGAGGAATAATTACCACTCACCCCTTCTTGGTGGGTCCTCAGCTCTACAGATAGATCTGCTTGGGTTCTCAACCTTATAGCCTCTACTTTCTGTTCATCTTATTATCCTCTTATCTTGTGCTGCATATGGCATAAACGTATCTCCTGGGGAAAATTGATGAAGAGTGTCGAGCTAACCTTAAAACATTTTGCTTCTTTTGGGAATCTTGGCCCAATAAATCTGGGCTGTTTTGGTATCCCTGAACTTCAAGTTTTGTGTCCATATACCCATGAACTGCCAAAAGCACAGCTAATGTTCTCAGCCTCTTAGCTATCAGTTTCTGCTAGGCTTCTCAGTCTCTTTGCCATGTACCACTTACAAATAGTCAGAGGCCTTGAGGAGACAGTTAATGCAGAATATCAAGCTCATCTCGGTGTTCTTCTCTTCCCTGTGAGGTCTTATTCTCTGACTCTTGAAAGACTTGTGAGACTTTCCAGTACTTTCAAACAAATGCATTTTCCTTTTCATTTATGTTTTTCTAGTTCTCAAAGGGAATGTTGATCAGATAAAGCTGGCCCTGTATGATCAGAAGTAAGGTGTCTACATTGTTTATAACTCAGAAAACATGAGATTTCTAGAATGATGGCCTAACTTTTTAACTAAAGCCTTGACTTCCCCAAAAGTCTCAGTTTGGGCTGTCTTATATTTCTCTATCATTCGGCTCTTAGTTGCTTTTCTCTGGATGCTCCACTTTCACCTCTGTGATAATTGGGCAGTGTGAGGTGACTTAAAGAGAAAGTCTAAATCTTTTCATTTTTCAAATGTTTGGGTGGGGGAAGGAGAAAGACGAAAAAATCTGGTTTCATAGGATCTGGCAAACCACACTCTGTCCACCTTTGCACCGTTCTCTTATGCCCAGAAAAATTAAATGAATTGATAGTGTTCCTAGTATTAATATCCCAGGTTTCTAAATCTTTCAACAAAGTCCTTTAGGAATATCAGGATAAGTACCATTCCCTATTCAGAGATGACATTTGAGTGATTGCTTCTATTAATTTCTCTCATAAATATTCAACTCTCTGAGTGTATATAGCTGAGGCTTGTTCAGCAAAAGACAGACAGTCCTAAGGCATTTGTTTCAGTGTAACCAAGTACTACACACTTGCTGCCAAGATAACTGTTGGACTGTGGCTATTCAGATTCTGTATCTTTTCTTGCATACTTGCGATACTTTAAATATTTTCTGTTAACAATAACAACACATTTCCAACTTCCTATTTCTGGTTTGAAAAAACTTACCAAACACAAGTTCATGTGCTCGATCCATAGTGAGGCCAAGCAAACTGAAATATTGGAGTTTGAAATAGAGAAAGGTTTAGTGCAGGGCCATACAAGGAGAATTGGTGACTCATGTCCCCCAAAACTTTGAACACCCAGAAGGGTTTCAGCAAAACATTTTTAAAAGCAGGGTGAAGGAGGGTTGGTTGTGGGAAACTTCTTGGTGGGGGAATCCCTTGTTCTTAACAGCTACCCCCACAGGTCAGGTCATGCTGTACTTGTAAACTTTCAGCATGACTAATGTTATCCTTTATTTTGCAACTTTTTATCTCTGTATGAATGGAAAAATAAAAGGTCAGAATCTTGAGAATGGGCTGTCCTATCTATTTCAGGATATAGGTAGCATTCTTATCTGGCAGCAAAGGCAATAGAATACAAAGGTTAAAGTAAAAGAAACAGATCTCATATGGAGTCAGATTTGCTCTTCACTGTTACAAAACTGGTGCTGTGTTTGCCCCAGGGATTGTAAGACTTTTATGCAGAATGTATCCTAGGGAACCACATTGTATTAAATCCATGCTCTGGAAAAGTGGACTTCTATTTATAGGTTTTTTTTTGTTTTTTTTTTTTTTTAATTTTTTTATTAGTTGGAGGCTAATTGCTTCACAACATTTCAGTGGGTTTTGTCATACATTGATATGAATCAGCCATAGATTTACACTTATTCCCCATCCCGATCCCCCCTCCCACCTCCCTCTCCACCCGATTCCTCTGGGTCTTCCCAGTGCACCAGGCCCGAGCACTTGTCTCATGCATCCCACCTGGGCTGGTGATCTGTTTCACCGTAGATAGTATACATGCTGTTCTTTTGAAACATCCCACCCTCACCTTCTCCCACAGAGTTCAAAAGTCTGTTCTGTATTTCTGTGTCTCTTTTTCTGTTTTGCATATAGGGTTATCGTTACCATCTTTCTAAATTCCATATATATGTGTTAGTATGCTGTAATGTTCTTTATCTTTCTGGCTTACTTCACTCTGTATAAGGGGCTCCAGTTTCATCCATCTCATTAGGACTGGTTCAAATGAATTCTTTTTGATGGCTGAGTAAAATTCCATGGTGTATATGTACCACAGCTTCCTTATCCATTCATCTGCTGATGGGCATCTAGGTTGCTTCCATGTCCTGCTATTATAAACAGTGCTGCGATGAACATTGGGGTGCACGTGTCTCTTTCAGATCTGGTTTCCTCAGTGTGTATGCCCAGAAGTGGGATTGCTGGGTCATATGGCAGTTCTATTTCCAGTTTTTTAAGGAATCTCCACACTGTTTTCCATAGGCTGTACTAGTTTGCATTCCCACCAACAGTGTAAGAAGGTTCCCTTTTCTCCACACCCTCTCCAGCATTTATTGCTTGTAGACTTTTGGATAGCAGCCATCCTGACTGGTGTGTAATGGTGCCTCATTGTGGTTTTTTGATTTGCATTTCTCTGATGAAGAGTGATGTTGAGCATCTTTTCATGTGTTTGTCAGCCATCTGTATGTCTTCTTTGGAGAAATGTCTGTTTAGTTCTTTGGCCCATTTTTTGATTGGGTCATTTATTTTTCTGGAATTGAGCTTTAGGAATTGCTTGTATATTTTTGAGATTAATCCTTTGTCTGTTTCTTCATTTGCTATTATTTTCTCCCAATCTGAGGGCTGTCTTTTCACCTTACTTATAGTTTCCTTTGTAGTGCAAAAGCTTTAAGTTTCATTAGGTCCCATTTGTTTAGTTTTGCTTTTATTTCCAATATTCTGGGAGGTGGGTCATAGAGGATCTTGCTGTGATTTATGTCGGAGAGTGTTTTGCCTATGTTCTCCTCTAGGAGTTTTATAGTTTCTGGTCTTACATTTAGATCTTTAATCCATTTTGAGTTTATTTTTGTGTATGGTGTTAGAAAGTGTTCTAGTTTCATTCTTTTACAAGTGGTTGACCAGTTTTCCCAGCACCACTTGTTAAAGAGGTTGTCTTTTTTCCATTGTATTTCCTTGCCTCCTTTGTCAAAGATAAGGTGTCCATAGGTTCGTGGATTTATCTCTGGGCTTTCTATTCTGTTCCATTGATCTATATTTCTGTCTTTGTGCCATTACCATACTGTCTTGATGACTGTGGCTTTGTAGTAGAGTCTGAAGTCAGGCAGGTTGATTCCCTCCAGTTCCATTCTTCTTTCTCAAGATTACTTTGGCTATTCGAGGTTTTTTGTATTTCCATACAAATTGTGAAATTATTTGTTCTAGTTCTGTGAAAAATACCGTTGGTAGCTTGATAGGGATTGCATTGAATCTACTAGACTGCTTTGGTAGCAAAGCCATTTTGACAATATTTGATTCTTCCAATCATGAACACGGTATGTTTCTCCATCTGTTTGTGTCCTCTTTTGATTTTCTTTCATCATGTTTAAGTTTTCTATATATAGGTTTTTCATTTCTTTAGGTAGATATACTCCTAAGTATTTTATTCTTTTTGTTGCAATGGTGAATGGTATTGTTTCCTTAATTTCTCTGTTTTCTCATTGTTAGTGTATAGGAATGCAAGGGATTTCTGTGTCTTAATTTTATATCCTGCAACATTACTGTATTCATGATTAGCTCTAGTAATTTTCTGGTAGAGTCTTTAGGGTTTTCTATGTAGAGGATCATGTCGTCTGCAAACAGTGAGAGTTTCACTTCTTCTTTTTCCTATCTGGATTCCTTCTATTTCTTTTTCTGCGCTGATTGCTGTGGCCAGGAACTTCCAACACTATGTTGGGAATAGTAAGTGGTTGAGAGAGAGTGGCACCCTTGTCTTCCTGAATTCAGGGAAATGCTTTCAATTTTTCACCATTGAGGGTGATGCTTCGCTGTGGTTTGTCATATATAGCTTTTATTATGTTGAGGTATGTTCCCTTCTATTCGCTGCTTTCTGGAGAGTTTTTAATCATAAATGAGTGTTGAATTTTGTCAAAGGCTTTCTCTGGCATGCTATTGGAGATAATCATATGGTTTTTATCTTTCAATTTGTTAATGTGGCTGTATTTACATGATTGATTTGCGGATATTAAAGAATCCTTGCATTCCTGGATAAAGCCCACTTGGTCATGATGTATGATTTTTCTAATATGTTGTTGGATTCTGTTTGCTAGAATTTTGTTAAGATTTTTGCATCTATGTTCATCAGTGATATTGGCCTGTAGTTTTCTTTTTTTGTGGCATCTTTGTCTGGTTTTGGAATTAGGGTGATGGTGGCCTCATAGAATGAGTTTGGAAGTTTACCTTCTCTGCAATTTTCTGGAAGAGTTTGAGTAAGATAGGTGTTAGCTCTTCTCTAAATTTTTGGTAGAATTCAGCTGTGAAGCCATCTGGTCCTGGGCTTTTGTTTGCTGGAAGATTTTTGATTACAGTTTCGATTTCCTTGCTTGTGATGGGTCTGTTAAGATCTTCTATTTCTTCCTGGTTCAGTTTTGGAAAGTTATACTTTTCTAAGAATTTGTCCATTTCATCCAAGTTGTCCATTTTATTGGCATAGAGCTGCTGGTAGTAGTCTCTTATGATCCTTTGTATTTCAGTGTTGTCTGTTGTGATCTCTCCATTTTCATTTCTAATTTTGTTAATTTGGTTCTTCTCTCTTTGTTTCTTAATGAGTCTTGCTAATGGTTTGTCAATTTTGTTTATTTTTTCAAAAAACCAGCTTTTAGCTTTGTTGATTTTTGCTATGGTCTCTTTAGTTTCTTTTGCATTTATTTCTGCCCTAATTTTTAAGATTTCTTTCCTTCTGCTAACCCTGGGGTTCTTCATTTCTTCCTTCTCTAATTGCTTTAGGTGTAGAGTTAGGTTATTTATTTGGTTTTTTTTCTTGTTTCTTGATGTAAGCCTGTAATGCTATGAACCTTCCCCTTAGCACTGCTTTTACAGTGTCCCATAGGTTTTGGGTTGGTTGTGTTTTCATTTTCATTCATTTCTATACATATTTTGATTTCTTTTTTTGAATTTCTTCTATGATTTGTTGGTTATTCAGAAGCGTGTTATTTAGCCTCCATATGTTTGAATTTTTAACAATTTTTTTTCCTGTAATTGAGATCTAATCTTACTGCACTGTGGTCAGAAAAGATGACTGGAATGATTTCAATTTTTTTGAATTTTCCAAGACCAGATTTATGGCCCAGGATGTGATCTTATTCTGGAGAAGGTTCCGTGTGCCACTTGAGAAAAAGGTGAAGTTGATTGTTTTGGGGTGAAATGTCCTATAGATATCAATTAGGTCTAGCTGGTCCATTGTGTCATTTAAAGTTTGTGTTTCCTTGTTAATTTTCTGTTTAGTTGATCTATCCATAGTTGTGAGTGGGGTATTAAAGTCTCCCACTATTATTGTGTTACTATTAATTTCCTCTTTCATACTCGTTAGTGTTTGCCGTACATATTGCGGTGCTCCTATGTTGGGTGCATATATATTTATAATTGTTATATCTTCTTCTTTGATTGATCCTTTGATCATTATGTAGTGTCCTTCTTTGTCTCTTTTCACATCCTTTATTTGAAAGTCTATTTTATCTGATATGAGTATTGCGACTCCTGCTTTCTTTTGGTCTCCATTTGCATGAAATATTTTTTTCCAGCCCTTCACTTTTAGTCTGTATGTGTCTCTTGTTTTGAGGTGGGTCTCTTGTAGACAGCATATATGGGGGTCTTGTTTTTGTATCCATTCAGCCAATCTTTGTCTTTTGGTTGGGGCATTCAACCCATTTACATTTAAGGTAATTATTGATAGGTGTGGTCCCGTTGCCATTTACTTTGTTGTTTTGGGTTCACGTTTATACAACCTTTCTGCATTTCCTGTCTAGAGAAGATCCTTTAGCATTTGTTGAAGAGCTGGTTTGGTGGTGCTGAATTCTCTCAGCTTTTGCTTGTCTGTAAAGCTTTTGAGTTCTCCTTCATATCTGAATGAGATCCTTGCTGGATACAGTAATCTAGGTTGTAGGTTATTCTCTTTCATTACTTTCAGGACGTCCTGCCATTCCCTTCTGGCCTGGAGGGTTTCTATTGATAGGTCTGCTGTTATCCTTATGGGAATCCCTTTGTGTGTTATTTGTTGTTTTTCCCTTGCTGCTTTTAATATTTGTTCTTTGTGTTTGATCTTTGTTAGTTTGATTAATATGTGTCTTGGGGTGTTTCGCCTTGGGTTTATCCTGTTTGGGACTCTCTGGGTTTCTTGGACTTGAGTGGCTATTTCCTTCCCCATTTTAGGGAAGTTTTCAGCTATTATCTCCTCGAGTATTTTCTCATGGCCTTTCTTTTTGTCTTCTTCTTCTGGAACTCCTATGAGTCGAATGTTGGGGCGTTTCACAGTGTCCCAGAGGTCCCTGAGGTTGTCCTCATTTCTTTTGATCCTTTTTTCTTTTTTCCTCTCTGCTTCATTTATTTCCACCATTTTATCTTCTACCTCACTTATCCTATCTTCTGCCTCCGTTATTCTACTCTTGGTTCCCTCCAAAGTGTTTTTGATCTCATTCATTGCATTATTCATTTTTAATTGACTCTTTTTTATTTCTTCTAGGTCTTTATTAAACAATTCTTGTATCTTTTCAATCTTTGTTCCCAGGCTATTTATCTGTAACTCCATTTTGTTTTCAAGATTTTGGATCATTTTTATTATCATTATTCTAAATTCTTTTTCAGGTAGATTCCCTATCTCCTCCTCTTTTGTTTGACTTGGTGGGCATTTTTCCTGTTCCTTTACCTGTTGTGTATTTCTTTGCCTTTTCATCTTGTTTAGATTGCTGTGTCTGGAGTGGACTTTCTGTATTCTGGAGGTCTGTGGTTCCTTTTTATTGTGGAGGATTTACCCAGTGGGTGGGGTTAGACGATTGGCTTGTCAAGGTTTCCCGGTTAGGGAAGCTTGCGTCAGTGTACTGGTGCGTGGAACTTGATTTCTTCTTTTTGGAGAGCAATGGAGTGCCCAGTGATGAGTTTTGAAATGGGTCTATGTGTTAGGTGTGACCTTGGGCAGCCTGTATGTTGACATTCGGGGCTATGTTCCTGTGTTGCTGGAGAATTTGCGTGGTATGTCTTGCTCTAAAACTTATTGGCTCTTGGGTGGTGGTTGGTTTCAGTGTAGGTATGGAGGCTTTTGGACGGTCACTTATTACTTAAAGTTCCATGTAGTCAGGAGTTTTCTGGTGTTCTCAGGTTTTGGGCTTAAGTTTCCTGCCTCTGGATTTCAGTTTTATTCTTCCTGTAGTCTCAGGACTTCTCCAACTATACAGCACTGATAATAAAACTTCTAGGTTAATGGCGAAAAGATTCTCCCCCGTTAGGGACACCCAGAGAGGTTCACAGAGTTACATGAACAGGAGAAAAGGGAGGAGGGAGATAGAGATGAAAAAAAAGAAAAAAAGGGGGACTCAAGAGGAGAGAGACAGATCTACGCAGCTGTCTGTTCCCAGAGTGTTCTCCGTATCTCAGACACCTACAAGGATTCACAGAATTGGATTGGGAAGAGAAGGGGAAAGGGGAAAAGAGGTGTTCTGAGGTAGAAAACAGAGAGTCAAGATTGTTCTGAGGTAGAAAACAGAGAGTCAAGATTGGGAGAGAATAATCTTCGGTTTAAAGATAGGGCTTCTCTTTTTTTTTTTTTGGTAAGGTTATAGTGTAGTGAAAATGAAAATGAAGAGTAGTAGAGGAGTACTAGAGGACTTTAAAAGAAATAAGAGAAAAAGAAAAATAGAAAATAAAAGAGAAAACGGAAAGAAAAAAAAGAAGAAAAAAGAAAAAAAAAAAAAAAAAAAAAAAAAAAAAAAAAAAAAAAAAAAAAAAAAAAAAAGAAAGAAAAAAAAAAAATTTTTCCCCCTAATTAAAAAAAATCGTAAAAATCTATGAAAATCAAAGTTAAGGAGTAATGGGGGAGTAATAGGGAATTTTAAAGGAAAATAAAAGAGAAAAAATAAAAAAGAAAAATATAAAAAGAAAAAAAAATTTTTTTTTTTTTCCTTACTTAGAAAAAAAAAAGTAAAAATATATCTAGGAGTTTCTCTGGAGCTGTTGCGGTCAGTGTGGGTTCGGCTCAGTTTCAGATAGCTCCTCGTTCCAGCTTACACTTCTCGATATCTACAGGGCCCTTCCGTGAAGTCGGTGTTTTCTACAGGGATTTTAATCTGTTGCACCAGTCCCTTCTGAAGCGGTTCCCTTTGTTTATTTGGCTTCTGTTTGCCGGTCTCTTCAGAGCCTCATTTCCGCCCTGACACAGGCGGGCGGAGGTGGACTCTTATTCAGTTAGCTAGTTCCGTTGCGCTGCTGGGAGGGGCTGACGCTGCGGGGATGGGCTGGCGCTGCGGGGCGGGGCTGACGCTGCGGGGAGGGGCTGGCCCTGCGGGGTCGGACTGGCGCTGCCGGGAGGGGCTGACGCTGCTTTCTCCGTCTGCGCTGCTCAGGCTCCCGGCTGTTCTATATGGAGCGCGCCCCGCGCTGCGCGAGGTCCAGCCCTCGGGTGTTCCACAAAAGCGCAGAACGAAAAGCTGCGCCTGCTCTCCGTGCCTTCCCCGTCAGAGAGGTCCAGGCAGCCAGGGGTTTGATGGGTGCACTCTCCCCAGGTGTGGCGCGCCCACTCCCTTCCGCGGACCCAGTCTCAGTTTCCTCTGGCGCCAGTCGGGTGCGCGCGCCTTCCGCCCTCCGCGTCCCCAGCCCCAGTCCCCGCCCCGCGCCGGTCGGGTGCCTGCGCCCTGTGTCTCGCCGAGACCTTCCCCTCCCCCCTGCCTCCTGCCTCCGACGGGGCTGGGCCGGTCCGCAGCCTGCGAGCTCTTCTCTGGATTTTCTCGGTCTCTTTGTTCTGCAAACGGCCGGCAGTGTGTTCGGGCCGGTTAATTTACTCTCTCTCCTTTGGTCTCCCACAGTTCAAGTTGGCAACTCACAGAAGCTCCCTCCGATTGCCCTCAGGGCACTCAGGCCCGGACCCTACTCCAAGCAATGCCGCCTAAGAGTCCCTTCCCGGGACGGATCTCCGTCCTTAGCTCTTTTGTCTCCCTTTTAATCTTTTATATTTTGTCCTACCTCCTTTCGAAGACAATGGGCTGCTTTTCTGGGCTCCTGATGACCTCAGCTAGTGATCAGAAGTTGTTTTGCGAAGTTTGCTCTGTGTTCAGTTCTTCTTTTGATGAATTTGTAGGAGAGAAAGTGGTCTCCCTGTCCTACTCCTCCGCCATCTTGGCTCCTCCCCCCTGGGGTGACTTCTTATGTGCTCAGGATTATTCATGTCTTGGAAGTTTTGCAGAAAATCAACTATAAAACCTCCAGAGCCTTGTTCCACTCTGGGTCACAGCTTCATTGTGACTTCAATCTCTTCTTTATTTATGGTTCTTGTCCAATTTTCTACCCTTTCTTCAGCCAATTATAATTTGTGTTTTCCAAGAAAAATGTACCATCTCCCCACTATATAAAAGTATGTGGGTGTGAAAGAGGTATGTCAGCATTAATGGCCCCGTGGGCAGCTCCAGGTGCCCGAGCCTACAAAGAACTGTTAAAAACTCAAGTGGAAACAGAACCAACCTGGTCAGAACTCTGGAAAATGATCAAAGGCTGATAGCACCTGACTGAATCCTGACTCACAATGAGTCAACTGAAGGTGGTAGGAAAGCATGGTGGTCAACCCTGAATATTCATTGGAAGGACTGATGCTGAAGCTGAAGCTCCAATACTTTGGCCACCTGATGTGAAGAACTGACTCACTGGAAAAGACCTGTATGCTGGAAAAGATTGAGGACAGGAGGAGAAGGGGGTGGCAGAGGATGAGTGGTTAGATAGCATCACCAACTCAATGGATGTGAACTTGGGCAAACTCTGGGAGAAAGTGGGGGACAGGGAGGCCTGGCATGCTGCAGCTCATGGGTCAGGAAGATCTCCGGGAGGAGGAAATGGCAACCCACTCCAGTGTTCTTGCCTGGAGAATCCCATGGATAGAGGAGCCTGGCGGGCTACAGAATATGGAGTAGAAAAAGAGTTGGGCATGACTGAGCAACTAAACAACAACTCTGATTTCTGTGTGCTTCCTCCTCAAGGATTTATTTTCTTCTTTCTGAAGTTTATCCTCTAATACATATTTCAGAAAAGAAAGGTAGTTGATAGAGTTTTTGCTCTATGCATGCATAAATGTTGTCTTTTTACCTCTCATTTTATAAATAGGGCTTGAATGTCTTAGTTTAAAGTTCTATGTTCAACGTTATTTTCCCTTGGAATATGGAAGATACTACCTCATTGTCTTTCAGTAGTGTTGCCAAGAGTCTTAATGTCCACCTGTTTCTCCTTTCTTTATAAATAATCTGTTCCTTCCCTCTGGGAAATTTTAAGATTTTCACTTTACCACTGATTTCCTGTGTTTGTGTGAGGGGTTGGCTTGCTTGCGTTATAAATTCAACTCAGCACTTAATTGGCCTTTTCAGTTTGAAAATCCATTCTCCCATTATTACACACATTCTTTTATTGCTTCTTTAAATGTTTATTCTTCACATTCTCTCCCACTGACACTGTTTTTAATTAGAGGTCAGTATTCTGGTTTTATTCTATGTCTCTCTTTTATGATTTCTCTCTCTTTATCCATTTGAATGACACTGTGGGAAAGTTAACTTACTTCTTTAGCTTACTCTATCTCCTTTCTTCAATGTCCATTTTCCTTAGATACATTTTTATTGACACTCTCCTTTGGCTTTGAGCAAAGTCTTATTTTAAAGCCCTGTTTCACCGCTCTATAAACTTTGTTTCTTCAGGTGTGAGTTCTCTGGTTTGTTGAGTTCCTCTCACTCTCCAGGCAAGTTTGGAGTCAGGATGCAGAATTTCATTTACCTGCTGTGTGTGTTTATGCAGCCCACTGGCGACAGGGAGAGGCTGTTGTGAGTCACACTCAGCGTTTTCTCAGGAGACAACGGATGTTCTTGACGTGCCATCTGGCTGGTCTCCTGTGCGTGCCCTCCAAGGTCCTTCCAGCTGTAGCCCTGCGGGGTGCAGCCTGGGGCTTTGCCGAGTCCCGGGCAGAGGCAGAGCTCTGGCTTGCAGCCTGGCCTGAGCCCTGAGGAGTGGCTGTGAGAGTGGGGACCGTTTGACCACTTCTGATGGAGCATCTCCAGGAAGGCTTCTGTAGATTCCCGCTGGGTCCCTTCCTCTTTCCGTCTCTCTCCACTCTGGGTGGGGGACACTCTGGGTCTTGCTCCAATGCTTAGTTTTGCTGTAATTGGCTTATGCACAATTTCATCTCTCATCTCATTTCTCAGGCTGATCCTGTTTATTTTACAACATATAGAGACTCCTCACAGCTTCTAGTTTCTCTTTTCTATTCAGTTCAGTTCAGTCGCTCAGTTGTGTCCAGCTCTTTGGGACCCCATGGATTGCAGCACGCCAGGCCTCCCTGTCCATCGCCAGCTCCTGGAGTTTACTCAAACTCATGTCCATTGAGTTGGTGATGCCATCCAACCATCTCATCCTCTGTCATCCCCTTCTCCTCCTGCCTTCAATCTTTCCCAGCATCAGGGTCTTTTCAAATGAGTCAGTTCTTTGCATCAGGTGGCCAAAGTATTGGAGTTTCAGCTTCAGCATCAGTCCTTCCAATGAATATTCAGGACTGATTTTCTTTAGTATGGACTGGTTGGATCTCCTTGCAGTCCAAGGGACTCTCAAGAGTCTTCTGTAACACCACAGTTCAAAAGCATCAAGTCTTCAGTTCTCAGCTTTCTTTATAGTCCAACTCTCACATCCATACATGACTACTGGAAAAACCATAGCTTTGACTAGATGGACCTTTTTTGGCAAAGTAATGTCTTTATTTTTAAATAGGCTGTCTAGGTTGGTCATAACTTTTCTTCCAAGGAGCAAGCATCGTTTAATTTCATGGCTGCAATCACCATCTGCAGTGATTCTGGAGCCCCCCAAAATAAAGTCTCTCACTGTTTCCACTGTTTCCCCATCTATTTGCCAAGAAGTGATGGGACTAGATGATATAATCTTAGTTTTCTGAATGTTGAGTTTTAAGCCAACTTTTCACTCTCTTCTTTCACTTTCATCAAGAAGCTCTTTAGTTCTTCTTTGATTTCTGCCATAAGGGAGGTATTATTTGAATATCTGAGGTTATTGATATTTCTCCTGGCAATCTTGATTCCAGCTTGTGCTTCATCCAGCCTGACATTTCACATGATGTGCTCTGCATATATGTTAAATAAGTCAGGTGACAGTATACAGCCTTGACGTACTCCTTTCCCTATTTGGAACCAGTCTGTTGTTCCATGTCCAGTTCTAACTGTTGCCTCCTAACCTGCATACAGATTTCTCAAGAAATCTTTTGTATTTCTCTTTTGTATTACAGTGGGATTACAAATTTTAACATTATTTTCTGTGTTTTCTAGGAATTTGCAGCAAGTGCAGCCTGTGTCCATGCTCAATCCTGTCTGATTATTTTCGACCCCCATGGACTGTAACCCTCTGTCCATGGGATTTTCCCAGGCAAGAATACTGGAGTGGATTGCGATTTCCTCCTCTATGGGATCTTCCTGATGCAGGGATTGAACCCACGTCTTCTGCATCTCCTGCACTGGCAGGCAGATTGTTAACCACTGGACCATCAGGAAAGTCCAAACAACTCTTTAGATTCCAAGAGTTGAGCTGAAAACCAAAAACTAGTGACATATCTGTAAAAGTCATCACCTGTAGGAGCATCATGTATGCTCAGTCACTCAGCTGTGTCCAACTCTTTGCAACCCCATGGACAGTAGCCCACCAGGCTCCTCTGACTGTGGGATCCTCCAGGTAAGAATACTGGAGTGGGTTGCCATTTCCTTCTCTGGGGGATCTTCCCAACCCAGGGATCGAACTCATTTCTCTTGTGTCTCCTGCATTGGCAGGCAGATTATTTACCACTGAGCCACCTGGGAAGCCTGACCTCATGGTTATAATGAGGAATAAATGATATCTGAAAATATTCTTAGAATATTGTTTAGCACAGAAATAACTATGTTTTGAATAGTATCCCTCAAAAATTGATGTCCACTCAGAAATTCAGAATGTGACCTTGTTTGGAATGATACAATATTATCCCTTTGTGATCAGCTTACTTTACTTAGCATAATGTCATAAAGCTTCATGCATGGAGTGGCATGTGTCAAACTTTCCTCATTTTTAGGGCTGAATAATATTCATTTGTATGCACAGGCCACACTGTGTGTGTCCGTTCATCTAATGGGCATTCGGGTTTTTTCCACTTTTGGCTGTTGTGATTGATATTGCTATGAGTGTTTGTACAGAGCTCTTGTGTATACACTTCTTCATCTGTCTTGGATGTCTATCCAAGTGGAAGTGTTGGGTCATATCGCAACTCCATGATTAAATTTCCAGAATGTGGCTGCACCATTTCACATTCCCACAAGTAATGTGTGAGGTTTCCAAGTTTTCCACATCCTCATTAACTCTCTTCTTGTGTGTCTTTTTTATTTTTGCCATCCAAGTGGGTGTAAATTGGTACCTTATTGTGGTTTTGATTGCATTTCCTTGATGACTAATGACTTAGCATCTTTTTATGTGCTCACGGCCTTCTCTTTTGGAGAAATACCTCTTTAGATCCTTTGCACATTTTAAAAAAGAGGTTTTAACTTGTTTATTGTTGAGTTGTAAGTCTTCTTTTTACTCTTTTTTCATATCTCAATGTTATTAGTTTTATTTTCTCCAAAGTCAGTTCTACTCATGTTTTGAAATTTTATCTTTCCTTGTAATTTTTTCCTTTGGATAAATAACTTCTCATTTACATCATTCTCTTGTCTTATGTTCTTTAATTTCCATGAATGAAAATTGTGTAATCTGAAAATTGTTCATGGAATACACGATTTTTACAATTGTTTTACTTACCGTGCTATTTGAAAGCCCCTGATGTTCTCCATTAGCTGGGCTCAATTTGTGCTTTGTTGTTGTTCAGTCACTAAGTCGTGTCCGACTCTTTGCAACCTCACAACAGGTTCTCTGTCCTTCGCTAACTTCCGGAGTTTGCTCAAATTCATGTCCATTGACTTAATGATGCCACCCAACCATCTCATCCTCTGTCGTCCCCTTCTCCTTTTGCCTTCAATCTCTCCCAGAATCAGGGTCTTTCCCAATGAGTCAGCTCTTTGCACCAGGTGGCCTAAGTATTGGAGTTTCAGCTTCAGCATCAGTCCTTCCAGTGAATCTTCAGGGTTGATTTCCTCGAATACCCAGGTTTTATAAAACTGAGTAAGCCTCCCAGAGTCTGCTGTCGCTTCCCAGGCATGCTGTAGTCAACCCAGGCCAGCCAGAGCATGTTCCTTTTGCTCAGTCCAGGTCATGATGTCTTAATAGCTGCCCTCAAAATCTACCACTGATTGTAAAACCTCAGAATAAATTACAGTCACCCAAGACAAGTACCATAGTGGTTCTATTCTGGAAAACACTTACCTCATCACCTCTGAAGAAGTGTTAGTTTTCCTTTTGATAGCTCTGCACTTAGGAGAATTAAAGGGTTAACCCAGGACATAGCACCAGCTCAGAGAGTGGGAGTAAAAGTTTTTAATTCTTCAGGCCAAGTCTTTAACCACTAAACCACACTATCATTCCCTCTAATTACTCTTTTTTTAGGTAATAGGTGTAAAAATATGTTTTTGAGATGATGAGATAAAATTAGAAGGTAGGTTATTGGGTTGGCCTTCACATCCATCCCAGCCACTAAAACAAAAAGTCCACAATGAAAAATGGGGCCAAAGAGTTTCTTAACAAAATAAAGTTAATGGAGCCTCTACATAAATTCACACCACAAAACCAATGAGGCCCTGAGGAATTTCCCTGAGACACCCCACAGTCAGATGTTCTCTAGTACTTACCGGAAAAAGATGCATTTAAGAAGATGGATTTTTTTTTCATACAAATGAAATGTCCCAGAAATTCTCAACAACTTTGTCTTCAGGGAATACATCTATGCTATTTGATTTTGTCATTTTGAACTTTAAAACTCATAAATTAAGAAGATGTATTTATTTCTCTGCAATGATCTTAGTCACCAGGATCGATCAAGATGACATTCTAAAAAGGTCTGGAAAAGTTTTTCTCAAATGGGAAATACAGACCTTCTGCAATAAGATTGTCATTACAAATCTAGGCACATTCTCAGCAGCCTTCTCTTGTAGAAACGTGTGCCACTATTTCCATTATTAAATGAACGTTACTCCTAACACCAGACTTGTAAGTTCTAATCACGTTGTTTAGCTGCTACATCCTGTCTGACTCTTTTGTGACCCCCATAGACTGTAGTCCGCCAGGGATTTCCCAGGCAAGAATACTGGAGTGGGTTGCCATTTCCTTCTCCAGGGGATCTTTCTGACCCAGGTATCAAACCCCCATCTCCTACATTGGCAGGTGGATTCTTTACCACTGAGCCACCAGGGAAGCCATCTAATCACATATTTTAGTTAAATATAGTTGACCAATCAAGTCAATCTATACTGAAGGCTTGGCTCCAATACTTGTAAAATAGGGCTACGAATTCTTGTCCCATATGTTTCATGATGATTATGTGAGAATAAAATATTAAGTCCTTATCTAAAATTTTGAAAATTCTAAGTTATACTAACATCTTAAATTTGAAGTTAAATCTCTTAAGTGAAAGAAGATGAGGGAGAAAAGTATTGCCAAATGTTTTGTTGGTTCTCTCTGCAGTTTGCTAACTGACATACTCCTTTAACCCACTAGAGGGTGGTCTGCTCACCTCCAAATTAGAAATGAAAACATAGAGGATTTGGAAAACTATGATCAAAAAGTACCTGTTTATACTTCACCCCATATGATTCTGTTACTTGTAATCCTATCTCTTTTCTTATATCTCTTTCCTTTTCAGTTTTCATTTCCTTGGGATTTCATTTTGCAATGAAAGCTCTCTACTACATTTGTAGGTGCAGTGCATACACAGATGTGAATGTAGGTCTATGGGAAATTAATAATGCATAATTTTAACTTAAACCTAATTCTTGGATCCAGATTAACATGGTATCAAACAAAGATAAGTAATGTGGGGCCAGTGTGTTATCATTAACAAAATATATTGCTTTTCATAAACAGATGATTATTCATAAATTTGTGAGTAGGTTGGAGATTGTTCTGAATTATTAAAGAGGCTAAATTACAGAATTTTTGTGGCATTAGAATTGTAGTTGTATTACTTTAAAAATCAATCCAGTGAGTTCTAGTAGAGGTGATATAAGAGAGCTTGGATTTAGCAGTTGATACTTACAGATTACCTTTTTACTTCTCTTTACACTTCTTAACATGTAAACAGTACTGCTTTACATTCTTACCTAGGCTCACTTGGAGTTGGTCAATATTGACTGTCTTTATTCCCTAAGGATAGGTAACACATTGGGTTTTTTTATTTTTGAATGTCCTATAATTTGGGATTGAAAACTAGACTTTGGAGACGATATATTGTAGCAACTCTGTGTTCTGTTGTGTTCTGAGGATTGTGTTGGTTATCACAGGTCTGACTCAAGTTTCAAACTTTTGTCTCACTCTTCCCATTCCCAGAGTGCAGCTGTTGATATCTCTGCTCTGTCTACATGGCTCTCCACTACTAGTTTTTAATAGCCTGCTCCCCTGGGGACCCTCCCTAAGCTTGTGTTAATTTCATGGTCAGCAATGGATTTTGGTAAAAATTATACTCACGTATTGGGGGGTGAACCCTCTCTATGGTTTCCTTGCTAATTTCCAGCTGCTCTGTGAGCCTTCTGTTCTGTTCTTTGATATATTAATATGTCCTCTGCTGTATCAGATGTCTGCTCTCTGCACTCTGTCCAGTATTGGAATGCACTCAGTTGAAAAGCAGCTAACTTGCCATCACTGCCTGATGCTCTGTCTGCTTCTGCACTGGGCCCTCTCGTATGTTCCCTTTGCATCCCTGATTTTTTTAACAAGTTGGTGGTTAGGCAGATTTTATGCTCAGATTTTGAGCCTTATTCCTACAGCTCACTGGCTGTTAGAATTTCCCTTATCAAATATCCAGCTGCTTTCTCAGTCCTAAGCTCTGATCTCTCACACCTTGACCAACTGAGGCTGAAATTCTTCATCACTGTTTCCTGTCTCGGTCGCTGGGAGGTTGGTGAGCATTCTCACACGAGAAAGCTACAAATGCATGATTCTTAACTATTTCCAATGGCGGTTTTCTAGCGCAAGCTCTTTCTGTTTCTGACTGCTTATGGAAACGTTCCAGTTCCTTTAAGTAGTTGGGATATTTGTGTATATTATCCATCATTATTATTGTTATCTGCATGGCCATTTCACTGCACTGCTGTTACTGGAAGTCTCTCTGCTTTCCTCCTGAGTCTGTTAGCAATCACTTTGTATTTGCTTTTTCCTTCTCTCAGCCTCTGCTGCCTAAGAATTGATGGGTGTTAACAATTAATGAAAGGAGATAAGTGACTCAGACTCCCGGATTCTTCCCCGTCCTTCTCTTCTCTGCTTTAATAAGCCTCAACTACCGGGTTTTTTTTTGTTTTTTTTGTTTTGGTTTTTTATCTCGTATGTCCTCCACACTGTCAGAGTATCTTCTCAGCTCTCCTTCCTTCTAGCATCTACTTCACCCTCAGGTTCTTAGTCTCTTTGACCCTGAAACTAATGAATTTGCAAACACTTCAGGGAGAAGCAATAGACCAGGCGAGGCTTGCCCACTAGTCTCCCACCCGCAGAGACACTGCCCCTTGAGTGTTTCTACTCTTTCTCAGTGTGAAGACTGTTCCTTGGAAAGTGGAATTGCTGAGCATGTTATTGCAAATTATCTTACTGGATCCAGTATTTTTTTTTTTCATTTCCCACTTGTGTGTTCTAAATCAACCAAGGATAGAGATTTTGTCTCTTTTGATCCTTATAGCATTTTAGGTGTATAGTTGTATGAGATTGACAAATGTACATATCCATGGAAGTACTGTTGTGGTTGTTCAGTCGATAAGTTGTATCCAACTCTTTGCAACCCTCTGGACTGTAACCCACCAGTCCTCTGTCCATGGGATTTCCCAGGCAAGAATACTGGAGTGGGTTGCCATTTCCTCCTCCAGGGGATCTTCCCGCCCCAGGGATCAAACCTGCATCTCAGGCAGATTCTTTACCACTGAGCCACCTGGGAAGCCCCACATAAGTACTACCACACTCAATATATAGAAAGCTTCTTTCCTCTTCCAAAGCTCCTGCATGTTTATTTGCGGTCAGTCTCACCCAGCCTTGTACTGGGAAACTAATGATATGTTCTCTGTCGATACAGAGGACCTTCACAGGCAACATGTACAGGTGAACTCGTATAGCATGTCTTCAGTGGTGCCTATCTTTCTTCACTTAGCATAGTGCTTTTAAGGTCATCCAAGTCGGGTTGTGTAGCATTAGTTTATTCATTTTCTTTGAGAAATATTTTGTGATTTTCAATGGCAGGGCTCACATATATTTTTGTTAAATTCATCCTTAAATGTTTCTGATTTGTTGCTACTTTAATGATACTTAGTAACATTTAATTTGGTTAAAGCTGTATATGTATCATGTGTGCTAGTCACTCAGTCATGTTGACTGTTTGCCACCATGGACTGTAGCCTGCAAGGCCCTCTGTCCATGAGATTCTCCAGGCAAGAATACTGGAGTGGGTTGCCATGCTCTCCTCCAGGGGATCTTCCCAAACCCAGGGATTGAACCCAGGCCTTTTGCATTTACAGGTGGATTCTTTTACATTCTGAGACCACCAGGGAAGCCTATAGTTAGTATCAAGTTCAGTCAGTCGTCGCTCAGTCGTATCTGACTCATTGCACACCAGGCCTCCCTGTCCATCACCAACTCCCAGAGTTTACTCAAACTCAT